>NW_026057586.1:70627578-70671365 GCF_023721935.1 Panthera uncia
GCCCCGGCGCTCGCGCTCACGCACGCGACCCCGGGAGCAGCGCGCCCGCGCCCCTGCCCTTCCTGCGGCCCTTGGCGCGCGGCGCCTCGGCTCCCGCCGCCACCAGGCCCTTACTCTGTGCCTCCGCCGCCGCTCGGCGGCCCTTCGCCTCGACGGCCGCTCCCCTCCCTACTGCCCGCGCCGGTCAGAGGGCTGCTCCGCGCGGCCTTCGCTCTCGCCCCCCCCGCCCCCCCGCCAGCTCGGACTGTCTCTCTTCAGCCGCCGTAACCATGGCCCAGCCCTCCGCCCCTCCTCCCGGGCCCCCTCCCCCTTAATAACTCCCTCCACGCACCCGGGCCCCAGCACCGCCTTCGCCGCCGCGCGCCCGGATGTGAGGTGGCCGCGGCAGTGCCGGGCGGAAAAGAGAAACATCTCGGCGCGCTCCTGGGGCGCCGGCCCTTGCGTGCGTCCGGCGGCGGGGAAGCTGAGGCGCCGAGGAGATGGCGGCGGCGGGGAGGGGGAGGCGGCGGGGGCCGCAGAAGCCCTTACAGGTGCGCACAGGCGGTCGTCCTGGGCAGCCCTGAGGAGGACTCTGCGTTCCCACGCGCGCTTCGGGGCGGAGCAGAACGGGGCGGGCGGTGCTGGGAGGCCGAGGCCCCAGGCTGGCAGTTCTCCCTGGAAGGCGGTGGCACCAGCGAAGTGGGCTGGGGTCTGCGGCCTGGTGCGACTTGTGAGCGCGTCGACTTCGACGTTCGCACAGTTCGCAACGGCGGGGAAGCATGGGGCTTCGGCAGTGGCAGTCTGAGGAGAACCTGGGGGCTTTTGAGCTTCCCAGTTGTGGGCCCGAATCTCAAGTTTTTCATTAGTGGGTGTAATGTTGGGCAAAGCCCGAACAACTTTTGAGTTTTCGCTCTCCTTTCTAAAACGGCCCCTCTCTATAAATTTATGAGATTGTGCGTTGCATTAACAAACTTGCCGCGCGACTGCTTTCGATTGAGCGAAGGGCGACTGACAGATTCATTGAAAGGGTTTTTTCCCCCATCATAACTCGAACCTTTCCATAGCTTGCACAGGAAGGGGAAGGGCGAGTGTCAAGCGCTTAGCACAGTGGCGAGACTGCAAATGCGAACACAGATGCAAACATAATTTCCCTACTCTGAGACAGAAGAGTAACTGCCGTGCTGGGGAGGAGCGATCAGTAAAGGTATGACGGTGATCACCTGTGAGCCTGATCTGCGGTAATATCACGAGCCCCAGTCTCTGTCCCTTGCGACCGCCTGGGGTTGATGTGAAATGATGTGTGGGCGTAGATTGGGATTGGGCATGAAGTGATCACTAAATTCCCTTCCTAGGAGTCTTGCCAACGGAGAAAATTATGAAAACGTTTTTCATCTGGAACACAGAATAAAGTGTATACTATCTTTGCAGGCAAGAGGCGGAGGGAAACGTTTGCAAATTAGGCCTGAGTTCACATCCCAGCTCTACCATACACTACAGGCTGGGGAGAATTAGGCCATTTATTTATCCTTAGTCTTGGTTTTGTAGTCTGTAAAATTGGAAAGATAACCCACTCACAAGGGCTGTTGTCAAGATTAAAAAGGTTAAGGTGGTTAAAAAGCCTTATACTGGTTTTGTGTGTGTATGTGTGTTTTAAGCCTACTGAGAGACACATTGTAAGTAATGAAACATTGTTCCTCTTAATATTTCAGAAATCAAGCTGCTTTTGGAATCCAGGTTCTTCAGAAGACTGAGGAAACGGTCTAATCCCATTGCTATCAGGAGTAGTGAAGAAGGCCTATTCTTTCAAGCTCTTAAATCCTGGCTCTGCCACTTAGTGTGAAACCTAAGCCAGTCATTTCACCTTCCTGGACCTGTTTACTCCTCTGTCAAAAAGGGACAGCAGTACCTATTTTTCAGGCTTATAGTGGGAATTAGAGATAACATTAAAAAAATTGCTCTAGTCAAGTATGGCTGTATAATCAACCATCCCCAAACTCCATTGGCTTAGCTCAATAATTATTTTGTACCCAAACCTTCAATTTAGGCCAGTACTACTGGGGACAGCTAGAACTAAATGGTCTCTGCTCCATTTAATAGGTGGAAAGCTTGGGGCTAGGATCATTTAGTGGCTCGCTTACTCACATATTTGGTGTTTGATGGTGGCTGTCAGCTGGGACTACTGGAGCAGTTGGATGGAAGTTTACACATGGCTTCTCTCTGTGACCTGAGCTTTTCTTACAACATAGTGCCAGGATTCCGAGGGCAGCCGGTTGCTGAATTGTCTTTTCTAATCTAGCCTTAGAGCCACTCGCTGTTCTGCCACAACAAACTATCTGCTCCTTAGATAGAAGTCACCAAGGGGAGGGGACTTAGACTGCTTTTATATGGGAGAAGTGTCAAAGAATTAGTGGGCATATTTTCAAATTACCACAAATACACACAAAATCTGCTCAAGGCAATGTAGCTACCATGATAGAGGCCTGGTGCTAATTTTCTGGGCCCTCTGGTCTAGTTGGGATGCAGTCTTCCACCAGGCTCTTCTTCAGTACCTTGTAGAACCTTGGTCTTAACTCCCTTATCTTTCAGAGACTCAATTTGTCCTTGTGAAAAGAGAAGCAAATTAGTACCTGGGAATAAAGGTAATAAATAAAGGAGGGCATCTATAAATGTCTTTCACCTGTGCCATGCAAAAGCTAGATGCTTGCAAGTCCTTGTTTCATTGTAGCTTTTGAGTATCATTCTCCTTGGTAAGAATGATAGTTTGTAATTCTACAATGCCCCTCTTTGCAGTTAATAATGAATTTTCAAATATCAGTATGAGAAGCCTCTTTGAGAGAATAAGAGAAATTACTCTTGTTCTTTAATACGTATTTGTAAGGTCTTAGTTTAGGTTCAATTGTTGGCTCATAGTTTGGCATAAGGGGACTCAAAAGTTCAGTCTGTTGGGGAAATTAGCAGTCGAAGAGCAGTAGAGAAGCACATGAAAATACTAAAAACCTGGTAATTTTGAGAGCAGCCTCATCTCAGTTGGGATTACACCTCAACTACCCAGCACCTCTCTAAGTGGGCTTTTTCTTGTTCATTTTTTCCTGCTCCAAGGGTAATCCCTGGTTCCAAGAAAATAAAATTTCAACAGTTTCACAGGTATGTGGCATCATGTACTCAGGTTAAAGACCATAAAGAAATTAAGGGACTTTTAGAAGACCACACAACAGGGGCACCTGCATGGCTCAGTTGGTTGAGCATCCAACATAGGCTCAGGTCATGACCTCACAGTTCGTGAGTTCGAGCTCTGTGACTGACTCTGTGTTGACAACTCAAAGCCTGGAGTCTGCTTCAGATTCTGTGCCTCCCCCTCTCTCTCCCCAACTCACATTCTGTCTCTCTCTCAAAAATAAACATTAAAAAAAAGAAAAAAGACCACACAACAAATTCTTTGCAGAGCCTCTACCCTTTCTGGAACTTTATATCTTTGATTTTATTTACGGGAAGTACTTAAAACAGAAACGGATGAAATCATGCAAGTGCTACCGCACTATTATTCTATACAGTTATGTTCTAATCTTTCCTGGCAGGAGTAATTATATGCATCATAATAACTCAAATGAAAATAACCCTTCCTAAGTTAGAGTTGTTGGTAGTAAAGGCACATGACAGGAATAAAGTATCCACAAATCATCTAGAAAGTATAAAGTACTCATAGGACTAATTTTAGTAAATGTTAGTGTTAATTAGGACTTTGAAACTCAATTAGTCATCCCTAAAAGATTGGCTTCACATGTCCAGCTAAAGTGGAACGTCTTTTAAACAACTTGTTTTTGGCAACAAAAATTAGCACACGTAAAAAGCAGAGCAGAAATGCAAATTACCTGCGTGATTCTAATCCAGGGATATTCAACAAGTTATTTTACCTCATGTTTGTAATATATAATCTTCCAAGCATTTAAGTACAAAATGCTAGCCTTTGCTCTCTCCACCAGAAATCTCATGTGCTTTCAAATGTTTTATAAAGCATAGGAGAAAAGCATACAAAGATGCCCCACCTACTTTCTCTCACCCCTATTTTTAAAAGATCGGAATAGACTCATTAAAAAAAATTTAACGACTGTTTACTAACAATTAGTGATTGCTAATTACAATTTTAAAGGAAGAGTTAAGAGAAGATACCAGCTGGGGATAAATTAAATTCGGGGGCTGCGGAAAGACATCTCTCCCTCCCTCACCCTTCCAGATTGACTACGTCCCTGGTACACGCGTGCGCGCCCTAGTCCTTAGGAGCTGGCTCGCACTGCCGGGGAACGCACCGTGGAGAACCAAGAGCCAGAGAGGCTCACGCGGTAGCCTGAAGGTGGGGGGGTGGGGGGAGGAGAACCTTCGTCATCGTGGGCCACCAGACGGGGACCTCATACCTAGTGCTTGCCGCACGAGGCGTAGCTCCGAGATCCGCTTCGAAACAGCTCCTACCCTTGTCTAAAAGTAGCTGTAGGAAGCTGAGCTGTGAAAGAAGCGAATGGGCCAGGAGGCCGAAAACTCTCCTTGGGGTCGCCCAAACGATGCATTCCTCCCCACACCTTGGGACCAGCTCGGCATTGCAGGTGCCCCTCGACTGCCAGAGGGAGGCGTGTCATCTACCAGACGGAAGCTGCGCGAACTACAGGGTCCCAGATGGGGCGTCTCACACGCTTGCCGCGTCACCGTGGAGACGGGGGCGGGGCCGGCGCAAGACTCCAGAGCAGAGGCGCGGGAAGCGCCGAGGCAGGCGGTGGCCGCGGGGGGGGCCAGAGCCGCGCCGGCTACGTCTGCCCACTCCCGCCGGGGCTTCTGGAGGCGCGAGGCCTGAGGGCTCGGCTTGTCCAGGTATGAGGCTGGATCGAATCGTCCCCAGCTTGTGAGTGGCTCGGTCTCCTCGGTTGGGCGGCGAGAGCATGTCCCTCCGAGTTGGTCCCAGTAACCTACTCTCCTCTCTGAGCCTCCGCTTCCTTCCCTAGAAGTAAGTGCAAGCGGTGCTGCCTACCCATTGACTGTGATTCGGGTGTGGAAGAGGTGTGAAGAGAGCGCGTAGGACTCGCGGAATACGCCTTTCTCGCCCAGCGCGGAGCTCGCGTCCTTCCCGTCCGGGGCTGCTTCCGGTCAGCGACTTGTTGCCCAGGCCCCGGGGCGCCGCATCCTCCCGCGATTCTGGTGCGCTGAAGGCGGGTGCGGGTGCGTGCGTCCCGGTAAGGCTCTTTAGCTTGCGCAGTTCCCTGCTGCGTGGCCGGGCCGGGGACTTCTGTGCACAGACCTCAGGGTCCCCATCTGATCCCCGAAGGGCCCAACAGAGCAAAAACAGTGAAGCCTCTCCAGCAGTGGGAGACCAATGCTTCGTTTTTATTTCATAAGAGGCTAGTCAGCTTTCCTGTCAACCTCTGTGTAGATGCAGTCAATGTTGAACGGATGGTGTTAGGGACCTGAGTACCAGCCCTACAGCTTAGCTAGTTACCTCACTTAGATACTTCGTTGGGAAAATGAAATGGCTACCGCCCGTTCAGGTGGTTGTTAAAAAGCAGGTAATTAATGAAAAATGCTTAGTACTATCTATACTTGGCACAGAGTACCCGCTTCATTAGTGGTGTTTTGTTTTGTTTTGTTTTTGGTCTATTCGTTTTAGATTTAGTGGTACCCGCCTAACTAAGTGCGTTGAAAGTATGAGACTTCTAATGTCAGAGAAGCCTTCCTGGAAGAAGTAGTTGAAACTTATTCTGGGGCTTAAGATATAAATATAGGCCTTTCTTCGCTTTTCTTTCGTAGGATCACTCATTTCTCATTGTTAGCAGCCACAAAATACCGTAGAAACTTCTTTAAGAAGTTAACTTCGTCGGAAGGAAATGCTCTCGCAGCTCAACCGAGGAGGCGGAGCCCTCAGGCCTCGCGCCTCGAGTAGACCCGCCGGCAGTGGGCAAATATACGTGATTTTTAAAAACTAATATTAAAAGTTTGTAATAGAAAATAGCCCTATTCCCCAGTTATAATTTCCATTCTGCTAGCTCTTTCTCTGGCTCTTCTAGAAGTTGGAAGTAAATATCCTTATGGGTGATATTTCCTGATTTTTTAGTTTTACACATAAAGTATTGACTGCTTCTTGTGGAAGATAAGTGCTTAGCTCAGTTTTCCTTCCATCTTATCGCCATTGTGGTTATGTGTTAATTTAATGTTAAATTAATGGTCGGGGCTCCGGGGTGGCTCAGTTGGTTAAGCATCTGACTCTTGGTTTTGGACTCAGGTCTGATCTGTGCTCGCTTCGGCAGCACATATACTAAAATTGGACTCAGGTCTGATCTCATGGTTGGTGAGTTTGAGCCCCCCATCAGGCTCTGCACTGATGGTGAGGAGCCTGCTTGGGATTCTCTTTATCTCCCTCTCTCTCTGCCCCTCCCCCGCTCAGGTGTGCACGCACATGCTCTCTTTCTCTCTCTCTCAATAAATAAATAAACTTAGCAAAAAAAATTTTTTTAAATTAATGATCAATGTTCTATAACATTTCATAGCTAAATCAAGTAGAGTACTGCAACTCTTTCTTCTCCATCCCATTATTTTTTCTGAGAATTAATAATTATCTTCTTTTCTCATTTGCCTGGTATTCCATACACAGATCACTAATTTTTTTTTTTTCTGAGTGATTCAGCATTTCTTTTATGCCTATCAGTAATTTTCTGCAAAATTACTTTAAAAACGGTCAATTTCCTCTCTTTCTTGGAGACCCTCCTCTTCTCTAATCTGAACTGGTTGCTCTGTGCCTGCTGTACTCAGTTCTAATCTGGAGACTTCTTTTCACATCTATCCTGGGATTTTCTTCTTTTTGATATTGTATTGAATTCATTCTTGCCTGTATTCCCATTTTTTTGCCCTTAATTTGCTTCCTTGGTTTTTGGGATACCTTTTCCTGTAATAACTGCTACTTCTACTTCCTCCTTCTCTTTTTCTTCCTTAAACAGCTTTATTGTGATGGAAGTCACATATGATACAATTCACTAATTGAAAGTGTTCAGTATTTTTTAAATCTATTGTTATGCAACCATCTCACCATACTCAATTTTAGAACATTTTCACCATCCAAAAAAGAAACCCTTATTTGTTAGTAGTAATTCCCTTTTCCCTTCAATCCTCCCAGCCCTAGACAGCCAGGAATTTACTTTATGACTCATAGATTTATCTGTTCTGGACATTTCATATAAGTGGAATTGTATGATGTTATAGGTCTTTGTAATTGGCTTCTTTCACTTAGCATGTTTTAGCATGCAACCATATTTTAACATGTAACAGTACTGTGTTTCTTTTTATGGTTGCATAATATTTCATGGTATGGTTATACCATATTTTGTTTGCCCATCCATGAGTTGATGGACATTTGGGTTTTCACTTTTTTGGCTATTATTAATGTCGCCGTGAACATTCATGTACAAGTTTTTGTATAGATGTTTGTTTTGAGTTCTTTTGGCTATGTACATAGGAATGGAACTGCTGGATCAAATGGTAACTCTATTTATCTTTTAGAGGAACTGCCAGTTTTCCAAAGTGGCTTGCACCTTTTTATATTATCACCATCAGTGTATGAGGGTTTCACTTTCTCTACATCCTCACCAACACTTATTATCTTTTTGTCTTTTTATTTTGAAGTTTAATCTCTACACCCAACATGGGACTTGAATTCAAGACCCTGAGATCACATTGCTCCCTCCAACTAAGCCAGCCAGGTGCCCTAATCTTTGTCTTTTCGATTACAGCCATCCTAATGGTTATCTTATTTGATTTGCATTTTCCTGATGGCTAATAATGTTGAACATCTGTAATGTGCTTATTGGCCATTTATGTATTTTCTTTGGAGAAATGTCTATTCATATCCCTTGTCCATTTTTAAATTGGGGTTTTTTTATGGAGTTGTAGGAATTTTTAAAAATATAAACTAGATGTGTCTCTTAGCAGATTTGCAAATATTTTCTCCCAGTGAGTGGTGTTTTCACTTCCTTGATGTCCTTTGTGTCCTTTGAAACACAACTGTTTTTAATTTTGACAATGTCTAGTTTTCCTGTAACTTCTCAAGAACCGGGTAGCCTAAGCTTTTTCTCCGTGCACGTGGGAAAAAGTGTTTGATCTACTCTGACATTTAGCCTCTGTGCAGGACCTCTCATCTGAGGATTTATTTCAATTTTGAGAGACTTTCTTCTTATTTCTTTGATCTTTTCTTCCTCTTTCACTCTCATCTCTCTCTGGAATACCTGCTAGTTGCATATCTGATCCCCTGGATTGAGCCTCTGATTTTCTAACTTTTTTTTCCTTTTGTCATTCCCCCCTCCCTTTCTCTGTCTGGGACATTTCTTCAATGTTATCAGCCACCTTCTAATGTTTTAGCTCTCCTGTTTCTTGTTCTTCTTTTGTTTTCTTTTAAATAACCCTTATTTTATTCAATGGATTATATTATTCTATAGTATGTACTCTTTATGTTTTTGAGGATATTAACTATAAGAGTTGTCTTTTTGTTGTTGTTGGTTTTTTCTTGTGTTCCCCATATTGTCTTTGTTTCATCCAGAATTTTAAGAAACATTTTGTTATGAAATGTTTCAAGCACTTATAATATGTACCCATCACAGAGAAACCCCCCCCCCCATATACCTTTATCCACGTTTACTACTTTCCCTCCCATTTTAAAAAGTCTTTTCCTTCATGATGGTTGCAAGATGGGGTTTTTCCAACCCTACCTCTTCCACATTTCTCAGTGAGCATTCTGTGTATGGATGAGCCCTCCCTTCTCCCACATGTATCTGTCTCTTCATTTGTTTATTTTCAGCCCTGACTCATGAATAGCCATTTTATTCTATGGGTTTTATTACTGTCCTTAACAATTTTAGTGCTCAAATTTATCCTAACTTATCTGTAATTTTTTTTGTATATTCTGTAAAAGATGAGGTGCTGTTTTAAAAAACAACCAACACTGCTATCACAGTAAAAACCTTAATGGTAATTCCTTAATAACTTATTAAAATATTTTTTAGTGTAGAAAAAGTTTAGGGGTGCCTGGTTGGCTCAGTCAGTTAAGCTTCTAACTTTGGTTCAGGCTATGATCTTATGGTTAGTGAGTTCGGGCCCTGCATCAGGCTCTCAGCTGTCAGCACAGAGCCTGCTTCAAATCCTCTGTTCCCCTCTGTCTCTGCCCCTCCCCTGCTCATGTGTTCTCTCTCTCTCTCAAAAAAAAAAAAAAAAAAAAGTTTACATGTCCCTGATTGTTCCATGTTTTTTTAAGTTTATTTTTCTTTTTTCTTTTTTAAAGTAGGCTTCTTGCCCAGTGTGGAGCCCAAAGTGGAGCTTGAACTCATAACCCTGAGTTCAAGACCTGAGCCGAATTAAGAGTTGGATGCTTAACCAGTGGACCCACTCAGGTGCCCCCAAAGTTTATTTATTTATTTTTAGTAATCTCTACACCCAGCGTTGGGCTTTGACTCACAACCCCAGGATCAAGGGTCACACACTCTTCCAACTGAGCCAGCCAGGCATCCCTGTTTCATGTTTTTTTGTCTGACAGTTGGTTTGTAGTTAGATTGTTAAAATCAAGGTCGAAAATCAAGATCCAAAGTCAAAGTCCATATGTTGCATTTGGTTGCTATGCATCTTAAGTGTCTTTTTTTTTTTTTTTTTAATTTTTAAAGTAATCTCTACACCCAACGTGGGGCTTGAACTCACAATCCAAGATTGAGTCACATGTTCCCCTGACTGAGCCAGCAAGGCACCCCTTTAGTGTCTTTTAATGTATAAGTTTCCCTCTCTTTCCTTTGCTGTTCACTTATTGAAGGAACTGGTTGTTAGTCTTGTGGTTTCCTACATCATTGATTTTGCAGAGTGCAGAATCATTTTTATTTGTTCCCTCCATTTTTTATAAGTTGGTACTTCATTGTAGATGAGGCTTGTTGATATTTAGATTCAAGTTCTTGGCAGGAATATGTCATAGGTTGTGGCACTTCCTCAGATTCCTGTTTTTGGAATTGGAGGTCACATCTTATTGGAGGTCACATCTACATGTCTTGTGATTCTTGATTGTCCATTCGTACTTAAGTGTCAGCAACTGAGAAATGATTTGGAAGCTCCTAGTGTCTGAGCAGGACTTGTAGGTTTGTGAGCTTTTCTCTAAGGGCAAGCCTACATTTTCACTGAGGGAGGTAGGCACGGGTATAAGAATCTTCAGGGCTGTTCATTCTTAGCATCTTCTGCAAAAATTCTTCCCATCTCCCATCTCTCCTGAATCCTTCCCATCTTCCCATCTCCTCCCTGATTGGGAGGTACCAGTCTAGCTGCCAGAATTCTGGAAGCAGAGTGTGGAGAAGGAGTTGGATACCCTGCCTGGCAGGGGTTGGGAGGAGACCAGGGCCCCCAAATGCTCACCATATAGACTTTCATTCTGTCCTCTCATTTGTGGCCTATAGCTATGATTGTGGGAGCCATTCCTTATTCCTTCTAGTTCTCAGCTCTTCTGGGATTCTATGGGCCTGCTGTCTTTTGTATCCCACACTGTAGATATTCACTTCTCAAAATGTTAGGCCAGTTAATTTTCCTCCATTTTCTTGCAAAGATTTGTGGAAATCTTTTCTATGATCTCTTCTATCTCTTGGACCTTAGGGTTTATACCCTTTTATCCTTTACTATCATCTTAGGATGTCAATATATGGGTTTAACTGGGAGTCCACACCTACTAATCTCATTTTTCTTGGATTATCTTTTGTATTTGGTTATTATGTGTATTCCAACTCAGGAGCAAGTTCATATTCATACATACCCTTACTGAGATCTGTCTGGGTCTTTCCAGTGTTTATATATCTCATCTGTCAAGTTCCAGACATTGCTTTAGATATTGGAGATATAGTGGTAAGAAGGTCAGATATGTTTCTGTTTTCCTGTTTTCATGGGATTTATATTCTAGTAGGGAAAGCAGATAGTCACAAGTAGTTGAAATGTTGGCACAGAGTATATAACAAAAGGGAATCTTTGACCGCAGATAACATTCCATGGAATCATTATAACAAGACATATACCCAAGGCAATGACCCATTTATTATAACAGTATTTAGCCAAAAATCCCTATTTGATTATCCTTTAATTTACAGAAATAGTCGCTAATGGTGACCTTTGTTACTTGGAATGTGATACTAGAAAGAGTAGGAGGACAAATGTTTGATGTCAGTAAGGACTATTTTTTGTACAGATTAACTCTCTTCTCTAGCTAATTCCTTTTCTGATTGTCATTGAAATATATGACCTTGATTATAAGGGTGATTTTACTCTTTTAGAATGAATGTCTTTTTACGAATGCCTCACAATTACTCGACATAGGACAAGTCCGCCCTATTAGCTTTCCTCCACCATGTACTTAAATCTTACTCCTTTGTCTTACTACTTGAATTAGTTTCCAAAGGCTGCTGTGACAAAATGGTATACACTGGGTGGCTTAAAAACAATAGAAATGTATTGTCTCATAGTTCTGGAAGCCAGAAATCTGAAATCAAGATGTCAACAGGGCCATCCTCTTTCTGAAGGCTCTGGAAGAGGGTCTGTTCCATGTGCTTTTCTTAGCCCTTGGTGTTCCTTGCCAGCAGCCCTTGGTGTTCCTTGGCTTATGGACACATCATTCCAGTCTCTGCTTTCATCATCACATGCTGTTCTCCCTGTGTGTCTGTATTCACATGGCATTCTCCTTTTGTGTGTATCTGTCCCTGTTTCTCATCTTTGTTTATAAGGATGCCAATCATATTGGATTAAGGGCCCACCTTATTCCAGTGTGATCTCATCTGAATTACATCTGCAAAGATTCTATTTCCAAATCAGGTCACATTCATAGGTACTAGGGATTGGGACTCTAGCATATCTTTGGGGAGGACGCAATCCAACCCACAACATGGCTATTCTTTGCATCAAGAAATGAATAAGGGGTGCCTGGGTGGCTCAGTCGGTTGAGCGGCTGACTTAGACTCAGGTCATGATCTCATGGTTTGTGAGTTCAAGCCCCATGTCGGGCTCTGTGCTGACAGCTCAGAGCCTGGAGCCTGCTTCACATTCTGCCTCCGTCTTTTTCCCTCTGCCCCTCCTCTGCTCTCTCTCTCTCTCCTATAAATAAACATTAAAGAAAAAAAGAAATAAATAAAAACATGTTATTTAGTTTGTAATGAATATAACTAGTAGAAATTATCACCCACTGAAAATGGGGACTGTATATAGTAATTTACTATTGACCAAAAACTGCCTGGAGATTCTTTTTTTTTTTTTAATTTATTTAAATTTATTTTTTATTTTAACTTGTTTTATTTTTTATTATTTTTTAAAATTTACATCCAAATTAGTTAGCATATAGTGCAACAATGATTTCAGGAGTAGATTCCTTAGTGCCCCTCACCCATTTAGCCCATCCGCCATCCCACAACCCCCCCCATAACCCTCAGTTTGTTTTCCATATTTATGAGTTTCTTCTGTTTTGTCCCCCTCCCTGTTTTTATATTATTTTTGTTTCCCTTCCCTTATGTTCATCTGTTGTGTCTCTTAAAGTCCTCATATGAGTGAAGTCATATGATTTTTGTCTTTCTCTGACTGACTAATTTCCCTTAGCATAATACCCTCCAGTTCCATCCACCTAGTTGCAAATGGCAAGATTTCATTCTTTTTGATTGCTGAGTGATACTCCATTGTATATATATACCACATTTTCTTTATCCATTCATCCATCGATGGACATTTGGGCTCTTTCCATACTTTGGCTATTGTTGATAGTGCTGCTATAAATATGGGGGTGCATGTGTCCCTTCAAAACAGCACCCCTGTATCCCTTGGATAAATACCTGATAGTGCAATTGCTGGGTCATAAGGTAGTTCTATTTTTAGTTTTTTGAGGAACCTCCATACTGTTTTCCACAGTGGCTGCACCAGCTTGCATTCCCAGCCTGGAGATTCTTAAAAAAATTTTTTTAATGTTTATTTATTTTTGAGAGAGAGAAACAGAGTGTGAACAGGGGAGGGGCAGCGAGAGAGGGAGACACAGAATCTGAAGCAGGCTCCAGGCTCTAAGCTGTCATTACAGAGCCTGACATAGGGCTCAAACTCATGAACCATGAGATCATGACCTGAGCCGAAGTCGGACACTTAACAGACTGAGCCACCTAGGCGCCCTTCCGGCTTGGAGATTCTTACATGTAACAACCAAAATAATTAGTCTAGGCAAAAAATAAGAAATCTTGTCTTCTGCTGGTGTTCTTATGAAGGGAAGTTGGAGGTCTTGTAACATCACCTGGACAGGAAGAATGAGCCAGTTATAGCCTTTTTTTTTTTTTTTAATGTTTGTTTATTTAGAGAGAGCAAGCATGAATTGGGGAGGGGCAGAGAGGGAGGGTGAGAGAATCCCAAGCAGGCTCTGCACTGACAGCATGAAGCTTGACCCTGGGCTTGATCTCAGGAGCCATGAGATTATGACCTGAGCCAAAATCAAGAGTTGGATGCTTAACTGGCTGAGCCATCCAGGGGTGCTGCCAGTTATAGCCTTTTGGTGTCATTTTCTCTCCTCCCAGTTTCCTTTCTTATAACTTTTCAAAAATGCAAGTAAAAAAAATTCAGACTTGCTATGTTCATCTGTTGTTGAGTTAAGGGAGGGCAGGAGATTAGAAGCTGGCATGTACCTGTTCAGAAATGTGGCTGCTAATAGGCTTCAGGTAATTTACTCTCCTTTTCCTTCTTTTTCTTAAAAGGGGAAGATCAAAGACTTTTTTGATTCATGAAGAATCTGCTCACTAAGAAGCATATATCAAGCCGCTGGTCAAATTTCCATCCAAAAGGAATTAAGCAGAGAATGCAGAGGAAGGTGGACTCTAGGTGAGTAATAGGACTTGACAAAAAAACAAAAAAACTGAAATTATGGCCCGTATAAAAACATGTAAACATTTTGTCTATAAAAATAATAAATAATAAATAAGTAGTTTTTTTTTCCTAAATCATGAATGGTGAGAAAGGAACTTCAGGTAAGGATTTTTTTGTTGTTTTAGGTTTCTCATCTAGAATGTAGAGTATAATGCACATTTCATACTTTATGTTACAGTTCAAAACCATTTTGAGTGTGTGAAAATATCCGTCATTAAAATTTTTATTTTGAGCAAGAATGACGATTTTCCCGTGGAAGTTATCCCCCCCCTCCACACACACAAGTGCTTTATTGAATTCAATTGTAGACTGACATGTATATAAAATGCTGTAGAAGGAGTGAGAGCCTCAGGCTATTGGCAGCTGCTAATAGCTTCTGTAATGTTTTATGATCTCTGAAATTGCTTTGAAAATTGTCAGTGAGCCAGTGGCGAAAGTAATAATGTATTGTAATGGTCAGAAGGAGGCCCAAGCCCAGGACCCAGATGTTCAGGCACTTGGTGGTGGAGGTGTAGACCTGGGCCCCAGCATCACCCGCCATCTTTCGGTACTTAGACTTCATGAAGTAGGTGAATGCCATGAAGGCCAGGCAGCACAAGTTCATGAAGATTGTGTTGAACCGGGACCAGACAATGTGGACAGGCACCTATGTCTTGATATGAATCACAGTAGTTGCCACAGGACCTGAGCTCTGGGGCACCCTGAGTACAGCCACCTTATGCTTCATCTTGAACATCTCATATGTTTTGGGGACACTGGTGTGGGTGCCAGGGAAGAAGGGCTGGGAATTGCTGTTTGTGGTGCAAGACAGAGCAGCTGTGGTCCGGATGCTGGATGGTGCTCTGGGCCCTCCCTTTCCCCAGGAGTTCTGATTTCTCTTAACATTCCTTTTTTGGTGTTTGGGGAATCCTGAGGTTAGAAGTTCTAACATCAAGGCTCACTGGCTGTTGTATCTTTCTCCTACTTCTTACCGTGGTTGCTTATAGCCTATACTAAGGTTCTTTTGATTCCAAATAGCAGAATCAGCTCTGGCTAACCTTGACGAAAGGAAGGAATTTACAAGAAAGACTGTGGTTTACTAACCAAGCTGAGCCGCCCAGGGTCTCCTCCTTTATAATTCTTTTAATTTATGAGAAGTCAGTGGTAATGCCCTCTCTTTTATTCCTACTTTTAGTGATCTATATCTTCTCTCTCTCTCTTTTTTTCCCTAGCTTGTCAATTTTGTTGAAGGGTTGTTACAGTTATACTCTTTTTTCCTTAAGCTAATTTGAACTGGGTTTTTACTGCTTGTAGCCTATGATGCTAACTAACCTGTAGAAATTTTTTATAGAATCTATTAGGCCTTGGGGGCAAGGTCGAAGCCAGGGTATAATGGGAGGAACCTATTCAGCAGTGGTTTGGACCCTTCCTCTGAGTGGTCCTTATTGGTACTTCAGCCTCCAAAGCCTGTTCAGTCTGTATCTCAGCTCAAAATTCAGTCCTGGGAGAATGAATCTGGTTGGTCCGGTGTGACTCAGGTTTCTTCTTCTGTCCTAATCCACTGGGACTTGGAGGAGGGTCACAAGAGTTCCAGCATAGCTGCTGAGGTCTGCCCTTCCTGATCCCACAGAAAAGGGATCCAGCACCCTGACTGTGTTTACTGTATAATCTGTAGAGTACTCTGCAGGCCTGCCTTATTTCATCCTCTGAAGCAAGTTAACCATGGCTTAAAATGAAGTTCTGTGGCCTCTAACTCTTGTTTAGTTTCGCTAATTACTGTACTGCTTTAGATGTGGGACCTTGAGAAGGGAATATGTTTGCTTAAAAAAAAAATTAAACTGTTAGATATAACACAGGTGCAGAAAGGTGCATAAAATGTACTGTTAATTATATAATTTTGAAATAAACATGTAATCACCATCCCCTACCCCGGGTAAAGAAATAGCATATTGTCAATACCTCAGAAGTCACTTTTACGTATCCTTTCCTTTTTTTTTTAAAAAGAACATAAGTAGTGATTTTTTTTTTTTTTTACATATCCTTTCCTAATCACACCCACTCCTTCTTTCCTAGAGTAAACTGCTGTCCTACCTTAATAGTAATCATTTTCTCAAATTTGTTTACATTTTTACCAGTTAAGTTGCATTACCAAACAATATAGTTTAGTTTGGCCTCTGCCTTTATATAAATGAAATTGTATGTATTCTCTTGTGTCTCGAATTTTTTCTCTCAGGATATTTTTATAATGTTGATTTATTTATTTTGAGAGAGAGAGAGTAAACATGAGCAGGGGAGGGGCAGAGAGAGAATCCCAAGCAGGCTCTGCCCTGACAGTGCGGAGCCCAGTGTTGGGCTTGAACTCACAAACCATGAAACCATGACCTGAGCTGAAACTGAGTCACACCCTTAATCGACTGAGCCACCCACCCAGGT
The DNA here is from genome assembly GCF_023721935.1 of Panthera uncia. Classification (NCBI taxonomy): domain Eukaryota; kingdom Metazoa; phylum Chordata; class Mammalia; order Carnivora; family Felidae; genus Panthera; species Panthera uncia. The sequence goes on from NW_026057586.1 coordinate 70,643,887, forward strand.
ACCTCTCTCAAGGTTTCAAGATTCCTTCATGTTATTGTCTATAGTTGTAGCTTGCTCATTTTTCTTGTTCTATAATACCACATTATAAGAATATTCCACAATTTATCCATTCTGTTGATGGGCATTTGGGCTGTTTCCAGTTTTTGAACGTGATGAACACTCTCATATGCATAGTTTAGCACACAGTGGTTCTCAAGTTTGAGCCTGCCTCAGAATGCCATGGTGGGCTTGGTAAACAGGATTGCCAGATTCTACCATCAGTTTCTGATTCAGTAGGTCTGGAGTCATGCTCAATTTGTATTTCAAGTAAGTTCTCGGTTGATGCTGTTGGTCCAGGGGTCACACTCTGATAACCATTATTTTAGGTATATAATTGGGAACAGGTTGCTGGTCAAAAGATAAGAGAATCTTCCATTTTGCGAGGTAATGGCTTTGTAAATTGGTTGTACTCGTTTGTGCTCTCACTGACCATGTTTGGATTTGTTACCCCACATCTCACCAACACTGTGCTTTGTGGTGGGGGTGTAGCCATAGCTCAGTGTGCTTTATATTTATATTTCCTAATTTCTGTTGCTGTTTAGGACCTATTTTGAGGCATCTGTATCTTCTCCCTCTTTGTGGCTCACTTTTTTCACTCTGGTATCTTTTGATGAATTACAGTGTTTTAAACTTTAACTTAGTAAAAATGATCAGTCTTTTTTATATATCTTTTCTGTCATGTTTTAAGGGATCTTTTCATTTCCTGAGGTCATGAAGATACTCTGTATTGCCTTCACTGCTTTATTATTTTGCCATTCATACTTCTTTCTCTAGACCATTTGAAAGTGATTTTTGTGTGTCATGTGAGTTTCTTTTTTTTTTTTTTTTCCATGTGGATATCCAGTTGTGCCAGCACAGTTTACTGGAAGGACTTCTGTGTATCCTCAACTTTATCATTCATCAAGGGTCCATTTAAGCTAAGGTCTGTTTCTGGGCTTCTACTTTGTGCCTGTGGTTGATTTGTCCCTGCTACAAAATCACTGTGTCCTGATTATATAGCTTGACAGTAAAGCCTGAGATTTAAATTTAAGTAAGGTCTCACCTAGTAATTTTTTTAATTTTTTTTTTTTTTTTCCTGAGAGAGAGCATGCCTGAACAAAGGAGGGGCAGAGGAAGAGAGAGAATCCTAAGCTCTCCACACTGGGTGTGGAGCCTGATGTGGGGGTCAGTCTCATTGATTGTGAGACCATGAGACCAGGACCAGAGCCTTTTTTTTTTTTTTAAGTTTATTTATTTATTTTTGAGAGAGAGCAAGCAGGGGAGGGGTAGAGAGAGAAGGAGAGAGAGAATCCAAAGCAGGCTCCACACTGTCAGCACAGAGCCTGACATGGGGCTCGGATTTACAAACCATGAGATCATGACCTGAGTTGGATGCTTAACCAACAGCTACCAAGCACCCTGAGCCTTTTTTTATTTTTCAGGTTTTTTTAATGTTTGTTTGTTTGTTTGTTTATTTTTAAGTTTTAACTTTATTTATTTTTAATTTACATCCAAATTAGTTAGCATATAGTGCAACAATGATTTCAGGAGTAGATTCCTTAGTGCCCCTTACCCATTTAGCCCATCCGCCCTCCCACACCTCCTCCTGTAACCCTCTGTTTGTTCTCCATATTTATGAGTCTCTTATGTTTTGTCCCCCTCCCTGTTTTTATATTATTTTTGTTTCCCTCCCCTTATGTTCATTTGTTGTGTCTCTTAAAGTTCTCATATGAGTGAAGTCATATGATATTTGTCTTTCTCTAATTTCCCTTAGTATAATACCCTCCAGTTCCATCCACGTAGTTGCAGATGGCAAGATTTCATTCTTTTTGATTGCTGAGTAATACTCCATTGTATATATATACCACATCTTCTTTATCCATTCATCCATCAGTGGACATTTGGGCTCTTTCCATACTTTGGCTATTGTCTGTAGTGCTGCTATAAACATGGGGGTGCATGTGTCCCTTCGAAACAGCACCCCTGTATCCCTTGGATAAATACCTAGTAGTGCAATTGCTGGGTCATAAGGTAGTTCTATTTTTAGTTTTTTGAGGAACCTCCATACTGTTTTCCACAGTGGCTGTACCAGCTTGCATTGCCACCAACAATGCAAAAGAGATCCTCTTTCTCCGCATCTTCACCAACATCTGTTGTTGCCTGAGTTGTTAATGTTAGCCATTCTGACAGGTGTAAGGTCGTATCTCATTGTGGTTTTGATTTGTATTTTCCTGATGATGAGTGAAGTTGAGCATTTTTTCATGTGTCAGTTGGCCATCTGGATGTCTTCTATGGAGAAATGTCTGTTCATGCCTTTTGCCCATTTCTTCACTGGATTATTTATTTTTTGGATGTTGAGTTTGATAAGTTCTTTATAGACTGGATATTAACCCTTTATCTGATATGTCATTTGCAAATATCTTCTCCCATTCTGACGGTTGCCTTTTATTTTTGCCGATTGTTTCCTTCGCTAGGCAGAAGCTTTTTATTTTGATGAGGTCCCAGTAGTTCATTTTTGCTTTTGTTTCCCTTGCCTCTGGAGACATGTTGAGTAAGAAGTTGCTGCGGTGAAGATCAAAGAGGTTTTTGCCTACTTTCCCCTCAAGGATTTTGATGGCTTCCTGTCTTACATTTAGGTCTTTCATCCATTTTGAGTTTATTTTTGTGATGGTGTAAGAAAGTGGTCCAGGTTCATTCTTCTGCATGTCGCTGTCCAGTTTTCCCAGCACCACTTGCTGAAGAGACTGTCTTTATTCCATTGGATATTTTTTCATGCTTTGTCAAAGATTAGTTGGCTACACGTTTGTGGGTCCATTTCTGGGTTCTCTCTTCTGTTCCATTGATCTGAGTGTCTGTTCTTGTGCCAGTACCATAGTGTCTTGATGATTACAGCTTTGTAGTATAGTTTGAAGTCTGGGATTGTGGTTACCTCCTGCTTTGGTTTTCTTTTTCAAGATTGCTTTGGCTATTTGGGGTCTTTTCTGGTTCCATACAAATTTTAGGATTATTTGTTATAGCTCTGTGAAGAATGCTGGTGTTATTTTGATAGGGATTGCATTGAATATGTAGATTGCTTTGGGTAGTATTGACATTTTAACAATATTTGTTCTTCCAATCCATGAGGATGGAATCTTTTTCCATTTTTTTGTGTCTTCTTCAATTTCTTTCATAAGCTTTCTATAGTTTTCAGCATATAGATTTTTCACCTCTTTGGTTAGATTTATTCCTAAGTATTTTATAGTTTTTGGTGCAATTGTAAATGGGATCGATTCCTTGATTTCTCTTTCTGTTGCTTCATCGTTGGTATATAGGAATGCAACCGATTTCTGTGCATTGATTTTATATCCTGTCACTTTGCTGAATTCATGAATCAGTTCTGGCAGTCTTTTGGTGGAATTTTTAGGGTTTTCCGTACAGAGTATCATGTCATCTGCGAAGAGTGAGAGTTTGACCTCCTCCTAGCCAATTTGGATGCCTTTTATTTCTTTGTGTTGTCCGATTGCACAGGCTAAGACTTCCAATGCTATGTTGAATAACAGTGGCGAGAGTGGACATCCCTGTCTTGTTCCTGACCTTAGGGGGAAAGCTCTCAGTTTTTCTCCATTGAGAATGATATTAGCATTGGGTCATTCATATATGGCTTTTATGATCTCGAGGTATGATCCTTTTATCCCTACTTTCTTGAGGGTTTTTATCAAGAAAGGATGCCGTATTTTGTCAAATGCTTTCTCTGCATCTGTTTAGAGGATCATATGGCTCTTGTCCTTTCTTTTATTGATATGATGAATCACATTGTTTTGTGGATATTGAACCAACCCTGCATCCCAGGTATAAATCCCATTTGGTTGTGGTGAATAATTTTTTTAATGTGATGTTGGAGCCAGTTGGCTAATATCTTGTTGAGGGTTTTTGCCTCCATGTTCGTCAGGGAAATTGGTCTATAGTTCCCCTTTTTAGTGGGGTCTCTGTCTGGTTTTGGAATCAAGGTAATGCTGGCTTCATAGAATGAGTTTGGAAGTTTTTTCCTTCCATTTCTATTTTTTGGAACAGCTTCAAGAGAATAGGTGTTAATTCTTCCTTAAATGTTTGGTAGAATTCCCCTGGAAAGTCATCTGGCCCTGGTCTCTTGTTTTTTGGGAGATTTTTGATTACTAATTCGATTTCCTTACAGATTATGGGTCTGTTCAAATTTTCTATTTCTCCCTGTTTTAGTTTTGGTGTTGTGTATGTTTCTAGGAAGTTGTCCATTTCTTCCAGATTGCCCATTTTATTGGCATATAATTGCTTATAATATTCTCTTATTATTGTTTTTATTTCTGCTGTGTTCGTTGTGATCTCTCCTCTTTCATTCTTGATTTTATTTATTTGGGTCCTTTCCTTTTTCTTTTTGATCAGACTGGCTAGTGGTTTATCAATTTTGTTAATTCTCTTAAAGGACCAGTTTCTGGTTTCATTGATCTGTTCTATTGTTTTTTTTTGTTGTTGTTTGTTTGTTTTTATTTTTTTGGTTTCGATAGCATTGATTTTTGCTCTTATCTTTATTATATCCTGTCTTCTGCTGGTTTGTGGTATGTTTGTTTATTTTTGAGAGAGGGTGCATGCATGAGTGGGGGAGGGGAAGAGAGAGAGAGGGAGACAGAGGATCTGAAGTGGACTCTGCGCTGACAGCAGAGAGCCCCATGTGGGGCTTGAACTCACAAACCATGAGGTCATGACCTGAGCCAAAGTCAGATGTTTAACCGACTGAGTCACCCAGGTGCCCTCCTAACCTAGTATTTTTAAAAGACTGTCTGTAAGCTATTCTTGATCTTTGCAATTATATATAAGCTTCAGAATCAACTTTCAAGTCTTTTCCCCTTCACACAAAACAAAAACTGTTGGGGTTTTAATTGGGATTACTTTGAAGATATAGATCAGATTGGGAAAAATAATTGTATTTTGGTGAGTCCTAAAATTTTCCCTGTAAGAATGTTTACAACCTTATCCCCCCCTCCACCTCCAGTAATCACTACACCCAACATGGGGCTTAAAATCATAACCCCAAGATCAAGAGTCATGTGCTCTACCGACTGAACGAGCCAGGTGCCCCAAATGTTTACAACTTTCGTTAGATTTACTCCTGTGCTTGGTGTTTATGGTTTGAAAACAGTATATAATAGTTTTATTTTTGTTAGTTTATAGAAATACACAGATTCTGAATTTCTGAATTCACATAATCTCCAAAATTTATAGTTCTAAATAGTTTTATTTTTGTTAGTTTATAGAAATACACAGATTCTGAATTTCTGAATTCACATAATCTCCAAAATTTCTTTTCCCCTTAATCTCTTGGTGTTTTCTCAGCACTCTCAGAGTTATTCTGAGACATGTGTAGAGCCTTATAAAATTTGACTTGCTCAACAGGCACATTCTCTACTGAGATGGTACAAGGAATGCTTTGCCCTTTCTTTTCCTTTGTTTTTATTGAGGTATAATTGATGTACAACATTATGTTAGTTTCAGGTATAATGATTTCTGTGTTTGTATATATTGCAAAATGCTCACTACAGTGTCTAGTTAACATCTTTCATCATACATAATCACAGAATTTTTTTGTGATGAGAACTTTTAAGATTTACTCTCTTAGCAACTTTCAAATATGCAATCTAGTGTTATTAACCATAGTCACCATGCTGTACATTATATCCCCATGACTTATTTATTTTATAACTAGCAGTTTGTAGCTTTTGACTCCCGGCACCTGTTTTGACCACCCACCCCACCTCTGGCAACCACCAATCTGTTCTGTGTATCTGTGAGCTTGTTATTTTGTTTTTTGTTTTGTTTTAAGATTCCACATATAAGCAAAATCATATGGCATTTGTCTTTCTCTGTGTGACTTGTTTCACTTAGCACAATGCCCTCAAGGCCACTGATATTGCAAACGGCAGGATTCCATTCTTTTTTATGACTGAAGAATATTCTATTGTATATATTATTACCACAATTTCTTTGGTCATTTACCTGCCAGTGGACACAAGTTATTTCCGTCTTATTCCTTTATAATATATGCTATATATATATATATACATATGTATATGCTATAGTGAACATGGGGTTGTGTATATCTTTTAATTTTTTTTTTTAACGCTTATTTATTTTTGAGACAGAGAGAGACAGAGCATGAACGGGGGAGGGTCAGAGAGAGAGGGAGACACAGGATCTGAAACAGGCTCCAGGTCTGAGCGGTCGGCACAGAGCCTGATGTGGGGCTCGAACTCACGGACCGCGAGATCATGACCTGAGCCAAAGTCAGGCGCTTAACCAACTGAGCCACCCAGGCGCCCTGTGTGTATATCTTTTAGAGTTACTTCAGATAAATCCTCAGAAGTGGAATTGCTAGATCATATGGTAGGTCTATTTTTAATTTTTCTTTTACCTTATAATCAATTTATTAAAAAGGTTGATTTAAGCATCTGTAATGGTGACGTCAACCTCAATTCCTGGCTCAATACTGATGGAAGTAATCTGTTTAAAAATCTCAGAAGGATTGTGCAAATCAGTGAGTCGCTTATGGATCCTCATATGAAAACAATCTCAAGTCTTAGAACCGTCACCACAAGGAGTTTCTCTTGTAATGATTCTGAGAGTCTTGGTAGGCATCCAAACTGGTCCTTTCACTTTTCTTTTGTGCCTCTGATCAAGTCAGCACATACCTTCTCCAAAGATTTTACATTGTGGCTGGTTATAGTAATTCTGATTTGGAGAATTGCCACCTCTTGTTCCATGGGTGTCTTCCTGGTGTCTTTAGAAGCCATGGCTGCATCCTGGCTTCCTGAACGACTTGTTCCTCAATAAGACAAACAGCGATGAGTCAGGAGCAGTCTATCTTAAATTTTTTGAGGAACTTCCATATTGTATTCCACAGTGGCTCCTGGAGTTTGCATTTCCACCAATAGTGTACAAGGGTGTTGTTTTCTCCACATCCTCACCAACGGTTATTATTTCTTATATTTTTGATACAGCTGTTCTCACAAGTGTGAGGTGGTATCTCATTGTGGGTTTTTAAAAAGTTTATTTATTTAGAGAGAGAGAGAGAAAGTGTACACGAGTACAAGGGAAGGGCAAAAGAGAGGGAGAGTCCTAAGAAGGCTCTGCACTGAGAGCAGGCTCTGCACTCAGCGCAGAGCCCAATGTGGGTCTCAGTTTCACAACTATGAGATCATGAGCTGAGATGAAACTAAGAGTCAATCACTTAACATACTGAGCCACCCAGGCACCACTCATTGTGGTTTTGATGTGCATTACCCTGATGATTAGGTATGTTGAGCATCTTTTCATGTACCTGTCCACCATTGTATGTCTTCTTTGGACACATGTCTATTGAGATTCTCTGTCTGTTGCAAACTATGAGTCTGGAGTTCTCTCTTGTCCAGCAAGAGAGTGGATGCAGAATTGAATAAGAGAAAGGCTAGTGTCTGGGAGGAGACAAGAGCCCCGAATGGGATTTTGTCTCTGTATTTATTGAGCTCTCATGATCTTACACATGTGGTGACGTGAAGAAAATAGTCAGGTAGTAATCATTAACTTGTGTGTGTAAAAAGCAAGGGCCTGGGTAGCAAGTGGCATTTGTGATCAGAGCACAATAGTATATTGGTGCCAGATGGAAAGTAGTTTACTATAACGAGTTACTTGTGATCCCATTATAATATCTTGCTAACTAACCTTGGGCACTTTCCCCCTGTGGTGGCGACTTTCAGCCTTAAGCTTTTTTAACTCATTTATGTAAGTATAAGGAATTCTTGAACCTGTTTCCCCACATCTGCCCATTTGTAAATTGGATTGTTTTGTTTTTTTATTTTTATTTTTTGCTGTTGAGTTGTAGGAGTTCTTTATATACTTTGGGTATTAACCCCTTATCAGACATATGATTTGCAAATATTTTTTTTCATTCAGTAGATTGTTTTTGCATTTTGATTATTTCAGTTGCTGTGCAGAAGGTTTTTAGTTTGATTTAGTCCCATGTGTTGATTTGTGCTTTTGTTGCTTTTGCTTTTGGTGTCAAATCCAAAAAAATCAGTACTGAGACCAGTGTCAAGGAGCTTACCATTTATGTTTTCTTCTAGGAGTTTTATAGTTCCATGTCTTATGTTCACGTCTTTAATTCATTTTGAGTAAATTTTTGTGTATGGTGTAAGATAGTGGTCCAGCTTTATTCTTTTGCATGTAGCTGTCCAGTTTTCCCAACATCATTTATTAAAGAAACTTCCCTCCACTGTATATATTCTTGGTTCCTTTGTCATAAATTAATTGACTATATATGCATGAGTTTATTTCTGGGCTCTCTATTCTGTTTCATTGTTCTGTATGTCTGTTTTTATGCCAATGCCATACTGTTTTTGATAACTATAGGTTTGTAATATAGTTTGAAATCAGGGACCAGGGGGTCTCCAGCTTTGTTCTTTTTTCTCAGGATTGCTTTGACTACAAGGTCTTTCTTGGTTCCATACACATTTTAGGATTATTTGTTCTATTTCTGTGAAAAATGCCACTGGAATTTTCATAAGGATTGCATTGAATCTGTAGATGGCTTTGGGTAGTAAAGATATTTTAACAATATTGATTCTTCTGACCCATGTCACGGAGCGTTTGAGGTGACTTGATAGAATACTGCAAGTAACAAGAATCGACTATATATACATTTTTGATATTGACTTTGTATCAAATAGTCTTGATAGATTCTTATAAATTTTAGTAATATACCTGTAGGTTTTTTGGGGTTTTCTACATGCATAATCATGTCATATGCAAAATGACACTCTATTGCCCCCTCTCGAATCTTTATGACTATAGTTTCTCTTTTGTGCCTTAGTCTGCCAGCCAGGACCTCCAGTACAATGTTGTACAGAAATGGTATTGGTCTTACTTGTCATATTCATAATCTCCAAGGGAAAGCTGTCAATGTTTCACCTTAAGTATGGTATCTGCATAAGTTTTTCTTAGATAGCCCTTAGTAGATTAAGGCTAGTGTAAGATTTTTGTCATGAATGGATATTGAAAATTTTTTAGTCAACTCTGTTTTCTGCATCTATTGAAATGACTATATGATTGTCTTTTCTTTTTTTAAATCTTTATTTAATGTTTATTTAATGTTTATTTTGAGAGGGAGAGTATGTGTGCAAGCAGTGGAGGGGCAGAGAGAGAGGGAGATCCCAAACAGGCTATGTGCTGTCACCAAAGAGACTGACACAGGACTCAAACTCATGAACCATGAACCATGAGCCATGAGATCATGACCTGAGCTGAAACCAAGAGATGGATGCTTAACCAACTGAGCCACCCTATATGATTGTCCCCTATATGATTATCTTAATGGTTGATTTTTCTTTTCTTTTCTTTTTTTTAAGGTTTTATTTTTAAGCAGTCTCCACACCCAGTGTGAGGCTTGACCTCACAACCCTGAGAGCAAGAGTTGCACTCTCCACCCACTGAGCCAGCCAGGCTCCCCTTCATGGTTGAATTTTCTAATATTAATTAACCTTCTCTCTTTCTGGAATTAATCCTCCCTCATATTATCCTTTTTCTATGTTGCTGACTTAAGTTGGCTGCTATTTTGTTTAGATTTTTATGTATATATTCATTAATGAGATTGATATAAATTTTTCTTTCTTCAAATGTCCTTGTTAGGTTTTGTGTTAAGGTTATGGCTAGTCTCCTAAAACCACCTAATTTTATATAGATTTTGGGTGGGTAGTGTTCCTTTTTTAAAAAAGAGTTCTCAGAGTAGTTTATGTGAGATTGGCGTGAATTTTTCCTTAAATTTTGACAACAAATCATCTAGGCCTAGAGTTTTCTTTGTGGGAAGGTTTTTATTACTGTTTATTGTTGCTAATGGTTATTGGACTGTTCATATTTTATACTTCTTGTGTGGTTTTGATAACTTTTTTTTTTGTAGCTGTCTATCCATTTTACCTGCATCTTCATATTATTTGTATCAAGTTGTTTATAAGTATATTCTTAGGATCTGTAATGATGTTTCCTTTTTCCCCCTAATATTGATTTATTTGGCTTTTTCTCTCTCTTCTTGACCAGTTTAATTGACTATTTGTCAATTTTATTAGTGTTTTTAAAGAACTAACTTTTCTTTTTGATCTTCTCTATTTTTGTTTTCTATCTATGCAAAAAAGAATTAACATTGCAGGCTGGAGACTGCTATTCTTAGAAAGTCCTGCTTGCAGGGGTACCTGGGTGGCTCAGTCAGTTAAGCGTCTGACTCTTGATCTCAGCTCGGGTCATGATCTCAGGGTTGTGAGTTCAAGTCCTATATTTAAAAAAAACGTAAAATAAAAGAGGGGAGCCTGGGTGACTCAGTCAGTTGAGGGTCTGACTTCTTTTCAGGTTATGATCTTGTGGTGCAGGAGTTCAAGTCTCACATCAGGCTCCCTGCTGTCAGTGTGGAGCCCACTTCAGATCCACTGTCTCCCTCTCTCTGTGCTCTTTCTCTCTCCAAACAATATAAACATTTAAAAAAAAAGAAAAAAGAAAAGAATGTCCTGCTTAAAGGTTGACCCCTGACATGTCTAGAAACTTAGATTTGAAGAGGATTCTCACCAATCCCCAACTGATAAGGATAGTTAACTGTGCCTGAACTGTTTGTGCAAACAATGTGGTATATGCTGAATACCTGTTCTCCTTCTAGGAGTCTAGAATTTTGGTATGTGATTGGTAGAGGGTGCCTGTAGGACCAGCACCCAGTAAAAACTTCGGGCATTGAGTCTCTACAAAGCTTCCCTGATAGACAGTACTTCACACACGTTCACACAGTTCGATGCTGGGGGAATTAAGGGTATCCTATGTGACTGCCCTGGCAGAGGACTCTTGGAAGCATGCATTTGATTTCTAGCAGCCTTTGCCCCATTCCCCTTTTCTCTTGTGTCCTCTTGCTGTAATAAATCATAGCTATGAGTATAACTATATGCAAGTACTGAGTCCTTTTTTTTTTAATGTTTGTTAATTTTTGAAGGAGAGAGACAGAGCGTGATGGGGGGAAGCCAGAGAGAGAGAGGGAGACAGAATCCAAGTAAGCTCCAGGCTCTGAGCTGTCAGCACAGAGCCCAATGCGGGGCTCGAATTCACAAACTGAGAGATCATGACCGAAGTTGGACGCTTAACTGACTGAGCCACTCAGGTTCCCCCTCTGAGTCCTTCTTTCTAATCATCACTGAACCTAGGGTAGCCTTGGGGATGTTTGACACACCATTGTGAATGGCAGGTATTTCTATCTGAGATTGGGCTACTTATTGTCCATATTTATCAGTCTGTCTCATTGAGCTTATCTATTTAATTTCACTTGTGCATTAAAAGAGATTTGCATCACATACAGAGATAATTTGATTCTCCCTTTTCCCCGTTACTCCTCAAATTTAAGGTCTTTTAGGGATGGTGCAGTTAAGAAACCTTATCCTCCAAAGATACTGGCCAACAAGAAGTCGTCTGCCTTCTCTGGGATCCAGAGAGAGCTACCTAGTGCTGGTCATCCAGTGCAGTATCATGCCTCACATGGTTGGACCCGAAGGAACCAGTTACGAGAATTGCGCATCAGGTGAGCTTGCTGAGTGGTCATCTGCCTGCAATGATGTTTCCATTGTTCTCCCTTCTTGGTTAAAATGAGGGAATGATTCTTCTTTTCGTATCTCAGTTATTTAGGTGGGGACTTTGATGCCTGCTCTTTGTGGCAGAATGTTCAGAAGAAAAGGACATTTAGGAATCTGCAGACTTAAAATCTGTCATTCTGTGTTTTCATTCACATTCTCTAGTTGGGCCCCACAGTGTGTTAAGCTATAAGGAGTCTCCAGAAAAAGTCTAAACATAGTCTGAGAGAAATTAGTGTTTTCCACTACTCTTGATTAGGTCTACCAAAGGCATTCATTTATTCATTTAACAAAAATTTATCAGGCCTTCTCTTCCTTGGCGCTGCCTGTGACAGCCATTTCCTGTTGGCATCATAGCTGCCCTCGGACCTCTGGTGAAGCCCAAGGTCATTAAAAAGAGGACCAAGAAGTTTATCTGGCACCAGTTAGAGCAGTAAGTCAAAATTAAGTGCAACTGGCAGAAACCTAGAGTCATTGACAATAGGGTGTGCAGGAGATTCAAGGGCCAGATCTTGATGCCCAGAATTGGTTACAAGAGCAACAAGAAAACAAAGCACATGCTGCCCAGTGGCTCCCAGAAGTTCCTAGTCCACAGTGTCAAGGAGTTTGAAGTGCTGCTGATGTACAGTAAATCTTACTGTGCAGAAATTTCTCACAATGTCTTCTCCAAGAACTGCAAAGCCGTTGTGGAAAGAGCAGCCCAGCTGGCCCTCAGAGTCACCAATCCCAATGCCAGCCTGCACGGCGAAAAAAATGAATAGACAGCTTATGTGCACAGCATATTTGGGTTAATAAAACCATAAAACTACAAAAAAGATTTGTCAGGTACCTATTTAGCCAGGTGGTGGGCTAGATGCTGAGCATACAAGATGAATAAGACATTCCTGGTCCATGACCTCATGAAAGCTTAAAATCATGTGGGCTTGACAGACTGTTAAACAAGTCACAACAAAGCATGATAAGTGCCATAAGAGGATGTGGCACTGCGGGCCACGTGGTTGTAACAGTTCCACTGGTGTAGCCAGCAGGAACTTCCCAGAGGAAGTGGGGTTTAAGTCAAGTCCTAAAGGATAATGTAAGAATAAGCTGGATAAAGGGCAGAAGGAAAAAGAGTGTTCCAAGCCAAACCTGGAGACTAACTGGCCAAGACAAGCCAACTTTTTTTGTGTATACCAGGCACTGTGCTGGGTACTTGGGATGCTATGAGACATGGTCCCTGCTCTCAGGGGCTCACAGTCCAGAGCCAACAACAGGCACCCTGTGAGCCCATTACTGTGATTTGGTGTTATAACTTTACATTATACTAAGGGTTGAAACAGAGTTTTGAGGGTGTAAAGCTACTCACTATGTTTGGTTTGGGGAAGGTCCAGGAAGGCTTCACATAGGAGCAAGCATTGAAGATGAGCCTTGATAGGTAAGTGGGCATTTGCTAGGTATTTTAGGCAATGAGAAAAACACGAATAAAAGTATTATCATGTACTTCCTTTTCCTCAACTCTGAAGTCTTCATTGACAAAATACTTTGTATTGAAAATATTTTTTAAAAATAATCTGCTTGGGGTGCCTGGCTGGCTCAGTAGGTAGAGCATGCAACTCTTGATCTCAGGGTTGTGAATTCGAGCCCCACAGTGGAGGTAGAGACTACTTAAAAAAAACTGCTTGATCTTGGTTTTATAAGTCTGTCCCATCCTATGCTCTATTTGCTACAAGATCAGCTATGATTCACCTTTTGACTCATGCTAGCATCTCTCCCCCTGGGACCTTAGTTTCCTTCTGCTTTCCAGAAAGTTGATAACATAAGTCAAATGGAGTTTTAAAATGTGTATATCCTTTCTTTGCTTCTTTCAGATGCGTGGCCAGAAAGTTCTTATATTTGTGGATTCGAGTAACTTTTGGAAGAGTATTTCCCTCTAAAGCCAGGTAGTATTAGCTCAGAACACCAAACTTCTCTGAGTTTGTTCTAGGTTTTATTTTGTATTAAGCTCATGTGTAACCTTTGTTATGGCATGTGTTACATTCTTCTCCTGCTGCCCTCCAGTGTCCAGCAGGCATCTGATATAATGGTGACCTAGCAGAGAGTAGTTTGAATGCATGTGTGAAGCAATCGGAAATAAACCAAGATAGCTAAGACCCTCTGTGAAAAGGTATTCTGAGTATTTGCCCAGAAATAAGCAAGTTCCTTCAGGACACTGTTGAGACTGACCACATTGACATGATCTAGGACAGGACCTGGGGAAAAAGTTGCATTGGCAAGGGGAGTGAAATTTTAGTCAAGAGAATGTCCCTGTGCCACACCTTCCCTCTGTATGGGCCATTGCCCCCTGCTACAAGTTTTGGTTAAAATTGCTTTAACTGCAGTACCCAGAATGGATTGCTAGGGGGAGCCACCAGCATCAGGGACACATGCAAGAGGTAGTGGGGTTGGAGAGAAGGGGCCAGTGTATGGTATATTTCAGAGGAAGAATTGGCAGCCGTTGAGATGTAAGCATTTTTTTTTTAAAAAACTGGAATGTTGTGGGTTCTTAACCTCTCTATTCTTCCCTTATTACAACCTTTCGTTTCATTTTTCTGACATTGTCACTTTACTAATATGAAACGTCATCCAAATTTTTTGATTCAAACTCCTTTAAGCAAATTTGGCCTGTGGGTGTTCTCTGAAATCTTTTTTTTTTTTTTCACTTTTTTTATTTCACTTTCATTTTTGAAGGATATTTCACTCCATAGAGAAATCTAGGTTGCCAGTTTTCCCTCCAGCGTTTTGAAGATATTTCATTGTCTTATGGTTTCCATTTGTAAGTTGTTAGTCTAATTATTGCTGTTTTGAAGATTCATTATCTTATTTTTCAAAGTTTTAATATGATATGCCTAGGTATGGATTCATTTTCTTAAAGTCTTAGCTCATGCTGACATAATAGGTCACAGGGTTTTGGTTTTTTGCTTTGTTTTATGTACACATCTTCCTGGCATACTTTCTTTGTCCAAAGTCATGTTATTCTCCTTTTCCTTTCTCATACAATCACTTGCATGAGATTTGACCTCAGATACTTTGTTGCTCTTTTTATTTTTCTTGTTTTTTAACGTTTATTTTTGAGACCAAGAGAGCGAGAGAGAGCAAGAGAGAGACAGAGAGAGAGCATGAGAGTGGGAGAGGGCCAGAAAGGGGAGACAGAGAATCAGAAGCAGGCTCAGCACAATGAGCACAGAGCCTGGCACAGGGCTTGAAACCAAGAGTCGGACGCTTAACTGACTGAGCCAACCAGGCGCCCCTGTTGCTTTTTTAATTTTTTTTAATTTTTTTTTTAACGTTTATTTATTTTTGAGACAGAGAGAGACAGAGCATTAATGGGGGAGGGTCAGAGAGAGGTAGACACAGAATCTGAAATAGGCTCCAGGCTCTGAGCTGTCAGCACAGAGCCCGACGCGGGGCTTGAACTCACGGACTGCAAGATCATGACCTGAGCTGAAGTCGGCCGCTTAACCGACTGAGCCACCCAGGCGCCCCCCCGTTGCTTTTTATGTGGAATTAATCTCTCTGAACTTTTAGAGCGAGGCAAGGTCAGTTAACTTTCCTGATTTCACAGAGCTGTCTCATTTGTAGTATTAAAAAAAAATCATGCTGTCTTGCTCTATAGGATATCCTGGTTCTGTTCTCCTAAAATACTTGGTCTGATCCTCTCTTTCCTCTTCTCGATTGTCCCTCTCCTCAATTTCTATTCTACTCCCAGCAGCTTTTTCTCAGTATGAAGCTCTGTCCTAAAAGGGAGCCTGGCATGTTGGGTCTGAGACTATAGGCACTGGACTGCTCCAGCTGTTTCGGTTCTTTCTACATGAGCCGTGGTAACTGAGGGGACAGAGTTCCTCTCAGGTTCAGCTGCTAGTCTCAAATTGGGCCTCTGCACCTTGCAGTGACTGCTTATTGGCTGTTTGGAGGTTTTCCCATTCTCCAGCTCCTTAGATGCCACCCTCATTGTTCTTTCTTCCTCCTGTAGAAATATTAATACTATGCAGGTCTTTTGACTGTGGATGGTTTGTCCCTGTCTGCTTGCATTTTGGATTTATGGCGATACCTTGTCACCTGGTTTTGTTGTAACTGATACATGAATTTTTGGTTTTGCTACATGGTTGCCGTGTGTGTTTTACAGGGATTCAGAGACAGGAAAACTATGTTGCGCCCTCTACTATCTTCACCAAATTCTTTTCCTACTTAATTTTACATTACTTAATATTTGACCCATATTTAACTGGAAACCTTTTTTTTCAAGTAATACTCATTTATATTCCAAATACTTGGGAAATGCTGATTATATCTGTTAGAAATGCATTTAGGGCGCCTGGGTGGCTCAGTCTGTTAAACATCAGACTTCGGCTCAGGTCATGATCTCGCGGGTTGAGAATTTGATCCTGGAGTTGGGCTGTGTGCTGACAGCTCAGAGCGTGGACCCTGCTTCAGATTCTGTGTCTCCCTCTCTCTCTGCCGCTCCCTCTACTCACGCTGTCTCTCCCTTTCTCTCTCTCTCTCAAAAAAATAAACATTAAAAAAAAGAAATGTATTTGATTCTAAATAAGAGAAACTCTGGCAATAGCTTTAACAAATTGGGATTTGCTTTTTCTCATAAGCAGTCTGGAGGATGGTGTTGGTTTAGCTGTTCAGTGATGCCATCAGAGACTCAGGCTTTTAGTACCTTTCAAGTTCACCATTCTTAATATATTGCCCCTTTGTTCTCAGAGGTGACACTGCATAGTTGCAAAATGAGTGTTCTATTTTACACAGGAAGGAGTAAGGGAAGGGTGGTGTCAGCTAGATCTGTCTCTTATGCAGGAAAACAAAACTTTCCTGAAAGCCCTCAGCTGCATTCTGCTTCTGCCTCATTGGCCACCTTTTGGCCAGCAAAAAAGCTGGCTACCTTTTGCTGCAAAGCAGGCTGGGAAAGAAACCTTTCCAGCCTCTGCAGTCGGATGCCTGTGAGGAAGCAAAGGCTTGACTCTGGATGTTGGGTTAGCCAGTGACAGATGTTGGCTATACTGCTTTGAAATGATCACATTATTATACTCTTTACTTTCTTTGCTCTTGAATAGTAAGGGTATGGAGGAAAGAATACTGAACTGGAATTGGGGAGACCCAAGTTTTGGTCCTAGCCCAGATCCTAGGTAATTGTTTGGTCTAGGATAAGTTATGGCTCTGGGCCTTCTCAAATTGTAAAAAGAGAGAGTGAGAATGCTATTTGTTGTCTAAGCATCTATCAGAGTTAGTATCCTGATACTGTGTTTCCATTGACTTAGAAATTTGTGATGTTTTTGTTTTTGTTTTTGTTTTTCAAGTTGTAATCTCTCTTTAAATCAAGTGAGTTGTTATTTGGGGGAAAATTTTACATACTGATCTTTGCTTTTTTTGTTATTGTTTTGGTCTTTTTCCATGTTATTTATTCCTCACTTTGAGGAATATTAGAGAATTATTTCATACCAGAAAATGCAGAATAATGCCTTTATATTCTTGGAAATTTTTTTAACTTTTATAAACTGGCATTGTTTTATCATTAATAAACTGAATCAAAATGATCATTGAATTAGTAGGGTGAAAATAATGCAGTATATGTCCATTTATAAGGTAGTCATAAATATGAGGTAGTTAGCTATTTTTCTGAAGAGGAGATCTAAATAAAAATTTTTGGCTAACTTGGGAAGTAGGTAAAATGCTCTTGTCTATTTATAGTATTTATTTATTTTCTAAGTTTATTTATTTTGAGAGAGAACAAGTGGGTGAGGAGCAGAGAGAGAGGGAGAGAGAGAATCTTAAGCAGGCACTGCAATGTCAGTGCAGAGCCCAACACAGGGCTTGACGTCACAAACTATGAGATCATGACCTGAGCCAAAACCGAGTGGGACACTTAACCAACTGAGCCACCCCAGCGCCCCTATAGTATTTATTTATTTTTGTTTACAATATTTAATTCATCAATATTTCTTCCTCATTCTTAGCTAATGGCCTTGCTTCCTATTTTCTTGATAGAAACAACAGAAGAGACTTGCACAAGCTCCCTCCACCACATCCACCCACTCACCGCGAGCATCTATCATGCAACTTGCTTTCCCTACTGTTAGGCCAGTGACCTGCCCTTGCTCTCATCTGCGGCAAAATTTTTGGCTTCTGCATTCGGTTGCCTTTGTGCCTACTCAAGGCCATCACCCTAGCAATTTTTTTTTTCTCTTTTCTGCATTATCAATTTTTTGCTCTCTACTGGATCATTTGCACCAGCCTATAATACCCTTTATTTCTCTTATCCTGAAAAAAATAAAATCTCTTTGGCTGTAGGTCCTCCTGCAGCTAGCACTCTGTATCTTTGCTCCCCTTTACATCAACTCCCCTGGCCAGACTCGGTGTGTCCAACATGTCTTGTAATCTCCCTTATATCTATCCCACTAGGCTTTAGATTCTACTCCTCCACCAAAACTATATTTGTTAAGGTCATTGCATTTGCCAAAATTAGTGGTAAATTCTGAAACTTCCTCTTACTTGGCCTACCAGGAAGCAAGACAGTCTGTCATTCCCTTCTCTGAGAAGCCCTTTCTTCTTGCACCTTCCAGGTTACCATCCTCTCATGGTTTCCCTTTTCCCTCTTTGACTGCTCCATCTTTCTTTTGTGGATTCCTCCTCACCTAAATACCCAGTGCCACATCTTTGTGCTGCTTCTGTGTACCTCACAATCGTGATAATCTCATCAACTCTCAGGATGATTCCCAAATATATACACCCCGCCCAGACCTCTCTCTTGTCCAGACTGCTATGTATGTGGCAATTCCACTGTGTGTCTAATAGATGTCACAACTTAACTATGTCCAAACCTGAAATCTAGAGCATCCCCACAAACCTCTCTGCTGAGCCTTCTCCCTCTCTGTTAATGGAAACTCCCATATTTCCAGGGACTTGGGTCAGAAACCCGGGAGTCACCTTTGACATCTCTCTCTCATACCCCAGTTTACAATGCCAAATGCCCAAATTGTGTTGACATAACTTTCAAGATATATTCAGACTCCACCTCTCTTCAGCACTTCCAGTACCACCCTGGTCCAAGCCATCATCATGTCTCCCCCTGAATGACTGCAGTAACTTCACTGGTCTCCTATTTCCAGCCCTAGCCCCAGTCAGTCTTTTCACAACTGGTATTCTGAGTAAATCAAGTCATGTCCCTCCTCTGCTCAGATGGCTTCCCTTCTGGCCAAGAGTAAAAGCCATAGTCCTTATGGTGGCCTATAAAGCCAATTGACTTTTTTGTTATCTATCTATGGATTTTTAAAAAATTTCTGCTGTCATATTTAAAATTCCCAACATCTCTTTTTTGTTCTCTGAATATTCCTTTTTTTTTTTTTTAAGAAATCGCATCCTGTAGGTTCATAATCTTTTGAAGTTAATGTAGCCATTTGTTTTTAAGATTTTTGCTTATATTGTCTGTTTCTTCTGAGCCCTTTTTTTCTCTGTGCTTTTGGTCATTGTCTCATATTGGAGCCTTGCCTCAAATATCAAAACATCCTTTCATTGTCTATTCATATTTAAGAGTTAGGCACTAAAATGCTAATTTTGGGATCCTTTCTATGTATGCATAAGGACTTATAAACTGAAGGCTTCACTTTAGGCTTTTGAGGTAGAGACTGGACAGTTTCACTGAGGAACCTCCAGCTGTCACTATCCAGAAGCCTTTTCTGTTAGGTGGTTGATCATGTTCCCCAGAGGAGAGGAATCCTCCAAATTCTTTCTGGGCTGGAGTGGCTTGGAGGTGGGTGGTAGTGATTATAAACTTGGAATGTGGATCTCACTGTTGAGTATGTGGACTCTCCATTTAAGACCCTCTCCAGATCTCTGGTGATATTCTGCAGTCCAGTGTTCCTCTGTTGAGCTTCTCCAGAGATAAACCCAAGTCTCTGCTTGGGTGAATAAAAGGATCCAGGGGCCTAATTGCTGCTTATGCCCAGGCTTGCAAACAATCCTGTGTTTTCATCTCCACCCAGGGCTCCCTCATTCCTGATGCCTCATGTTCCCATGCCTGTCTGAGGTCTGTGCCACCAGCTGGTTGCTTCTTGACTCCCACAGAACAAGATACTTAGTACTCTCTTGGCTTTCTCTGATATGGTATGATATGTTGATTCAGTTCTCTGATATGTTGATTCAGTTGCCTGTGCTATCATTTAAAATTTGTTGACATCTCTGATCTATCATTGTTGCTCCTATTCTCTTTGTCTTTGTGAGTTTGCACCTTTTGAAATGTATGTGCTGTTATTTTAGTGGGGTTTAGGAAGAGAAGGAGGTTGATGGATAGTAGTAGATGATGGAAGGAAGTACATGTGCACATGGAAGTGGTTCTTTTCCATGAAATTTTTAAAAAATTGTGATCAAAGTTGTTGTTTAAAAATTCTTCAGGGGCACCTGGGTGGCTCAGTCAGTTAAGCGATCGACTCTTGATTTCAGCTCAGGTCATAATCTCATCGTTTGTGAGACTGAGCCTTGCATCAGGCTCTGCGCTGTGAGCGTGGGATTCTTTCTCTGCCCTTCCCCCAGTCATGCTTTCTCTCTCTCAAAATAAACAAACATTAAAAAAAATTTTTTTTTAACTATAGACACATGTAATAGGAAACACTAGTCTTCTATAATCTTCCTGAGAGAAAACCACTGGTAATAGTTTGGTATTGTGGAGATGTTTTCAGGCTTTTAATATGTATAATATAATTATTTTTATGTATGCAGAGTACATGCATATAGATGTATATGTTTTTATGTATGTCTACAAATATGTATGTGTGTGCATACATTATATATGTGTAAATATATACAAATTTGTATGCATTCTAACATAGGAGTAGTGGAAATACAAAAAAAATGTAACTTTAGAGGTGCCTGAGTGGCTCAGTCGGTTAAGTGTCCGATTTTGGTTCGGGTCAGGATCTCATGGTTTGTGAGTTCAAGCCCCACATTGGGCTCTCTGGTGTCAGCTCAGAGCCTGCTCCTGATCCTCTGTCTCCTTCTCTCTCTGCCCCTCCCCCATTTGTTCGTGCTGTCTCTCAAAAATAAATAAACATGAAAAAAATTAACTTTAGAAAATGGTGTCATACATACTATGAGGTAGCTTTATTTTTTCACCTAACCACTTCTCTGGAACATCTCATTTCAATATCTTTAGCTCCACTTCACAAAAAATGACAAGGTGAAGTTAGTTGACTTTAACCTATCCATCCCTTTGAGGGACATTTGTTGACTTTTATCCTCTTTTATTATGAACAAGAGCGAAGTGAATTTCCCTATGAGTATTTTTGCTAGCTAGTTTTTTAAAAACTGTGAGTGGTGAGGAGGAAGCACATGTTAATAAGCTGCAGAACTATGAAAAGAAATTCAAAGTGACTGACAGGCACAGAGTTCTTGAATTATCAGTCACCTCCACAGTGCCTGTTAGCATCAACACAATCTGCCATTGCTCTTGTTTTCTTTCTTATTACCTTTGTCCTCTCTTTATTGCCTCTACGTATCTTCTGCTGTTTTTATAACTCTCCTGGACAGATTTCAGTGAAACTAATATGCTCTGTTCTTATTAAGTACTAGGAATAACATTAAGTATTTGCTGATTTTATAACTTTTAATCTCCTCTATACATAAATGTGAAGTATAGTTACTACTTCAAAAATATTTTTTAGGGCCACCTGGGTAGCTCAGTTGAGCGTCTGACTTTGGCTTAGGTCATGATCTTGTGGTTTGTGAGTTTGAGCCCCACATAGGGCTCGCTGCTGACAGAGCCCGCTTTAGATCCTGTCCTGCTCTCTTTGCCCCTTCCCTGGTTGTGCTCTCCCAAAAATAAATAAATATTAAAAAAATAATAATAATAA
This sequence comes from Panthera uncia, assembly GCF_023721935.1. Taxonomy (NCBI): domain Eukaryota; kingdom Metazoa; phylum Chordata; class Mammalia; order Carnivora; family Felidae; genus Panthera; species Panthera uncia. The sequence continues at coordinate 70,665,398 of NW_026057586.1, forward strand.
AAACATTTTTTTTAGTCTGATGAAGAAAAAAATGAAGAATAATTCTCAACTCATGGTATTTGAAGTCAGATTTTTATTTTACTTTAACCTCCTCAATTGGTAAGATCTGTAGTATAACATTTTTAGCTTTTTTCCTAGTTTAAGTACTTTTCTTTCCTAGTTTAAATACTTCTAAATATTTGATCTGAAAATATTTTTTTATTCTATTCTGGTGTTATCAAATAATGAGCCATGCTTTTCTATGAGAATGTAACAGCAATATTAAACTAATTTGGGAACAAATACCAGCTCCCACATCATCATGGATTTTTCTCTGATTTTTGTTCATTGCCAAAGGTGTTACTATGAGCAGAGAATACTACGGAAGGTCTTTGAAGAATGGAAAGAAGAGTGGTGGGTTTTCCAGCGAGAGTGGAAACTCTGTGTTCGAGCAGACTGCCACTATAGGTCAGGTTTCATGTTATATTACTTTAATTTTGCTGATTCACATTATGAAATAGTTATCTGTTGGCATATTTCTGGTCAAAAGGAGAAAGTTTTTTTGTCCCCCAGTTTTATTGAGATATAACTGACATATAACTGTATGAGTTTCAGGTATACAGCATAAAGGTTTGACTTACATATATTGTGAAATGATTACCACAATAAGTGTAGTTAACATCCATTGTCTCATAAAGATACAATAAGAAGAAATGGAAAAAAAAAGAAAAAAACTTTTTTTAGTTATAATGAAAAGTCTTAGGATTTATTCTCTTAACTTTTATATATATCATACAGTAGTGGTAACTATAGTTATCATGTTGTACATTTCATCCTGAGGACTTACCTATTTTATAATTGGAAGTTTGTACCTTTTGACTACTTTCCTCCAATTCCTTCTCCCCCTACTCTCCCACCCCCACCTCTGGTAACCACAAATCTGATCTTTTTCTATGATTTTTTTTGGTTCGTTTTTAGATTCCACAGTAAGTGAGATCATACAGTATTTGTCTTTGTCTGACTTAATCATTCAATATAATGCCCTCAAGGTTCATCCATGTTGTCACAAATGGCAGAATTTCTTTGTTTTTTATTCCATTGTATATATAGACCACAACTTCATCCATTCATCCATCATGGACAATTAGGTCGTTTCCATATCTTAGCTATTGTAAATAATACTGCTATGAACATGAGGGTGAAAATATCTTTGCAAGTTAGTGTTTTTGTTTACATTAGATATATTCCCAGAAGTGAAATTGCTGGATCATATGGTAGTTCTACTTTTAATTTTTTTAGGATCCTCCATATTGTTTTTTATAGTGGCTGTAGCAATTTACAGTCTCCACACTCACACCAGCATTTGTTATCTTTTGTCTTTTTGATAATGGTCATTCTAACAAGTATGAGGTGATAGCTCATTGTGGTTTTTCATTTCCCTGATGACTAGTGATGTTGAGCATCTTTTCATGAACCTGTTGGCCTTACATAGACCTTCTTTGGAAAAATGTCTATTCAGGATCTTTGCCTATTTTTTTTAAAATGGGCTCCATGCCCAGCGTAGGCCTTTGACTCATGACTTCAAGATCAAGAGTTGCAGACTCTACCAACTGAGCCAGCCAGGTACCCCTTTGCCTATTTTTAAGTTAGATTATTTGGGGGGTTCGCTATTAAGTTGTATAAGTTCTGTATATATTTTGGATATTAACCCTTTATCAGAATTATGGTTTGCAAGTATTTTTTCCCATTCCACAGGTTATCTTTTTCACTTTCTTGATTGTTTCTTTTGCTGTATAGAATTTTTTAGTTTGATGTAGTCCTACTTGTTTATGTTTATTTCATTGCTTGTGCTTTAGGTGTCATACCAAAAAAATCATTTCTAAGATGTGAAGGTGCTTTTTCCCTATATTTTCCTTTAGAAGTTTCATGGTTTCAGATCTTATATTTAAGTCTTTAATCCACTGCAAGTTAATTTTTTGTGAGTGGTTTAGGATATGTGTCTGGTATCATTCCTTTACATGTGAATATCCAGTTTTCCCAACACCATTTATTGAAGAGATTGTCTTTTCTCCACTGAGTAGTCTTGGCTCCTTTTTCAAATATTAGTTGACCATATATACTTGGGTTTATTTCTGGGCTTTTGATTCTGTTCCATTGGTCTGTTTGTTTTCATGCCAGTACCATATGCTTTGATTACTATAGCTTTACAACATAGCTTTAAATCAGGAAGTGTGATGCCTCCTGCTTTGTTCTTCTTTCTCAGAATTGCTTTGGATATGTGGAGTCTTTTGTGATTCCATAGAAATTTTAGGATTGTTCTGCTTCTTGTAGAAAATGCCATTGGAATCTTGATAGGCTTACATTGAATCTATAGATGGCTTTTGGTAGTATTACTTTAATAATTTTAATAATATTTTATTAGTTAACACTTAATTACATAATTAATTAAATTACATAATGTAATATAATTTTAATAATATTAATTCTTTTAATCCATGAATGGAATGGATACCTTTACATTTCTCTTTTTCAATGTTTATTATTTTGAGAGAGAGAGTGTGCACATGCGTATTCACACAAAGGGGAGAGGTAGAGAGAGAAGGAGGGAGAGAGAATCCCAAGTAGGCTCTGCATTGTCAGTGCAGAGCCCTACATGGGGTTCAGTCTCACGAACTGTGAGATTTTCACCTGAGCCAAAATCAAGAGTCAGACACTTAACCGACTGAGTTACCCAGGTGTCCCTACCTTTCTATTTCTTTGTGTCTTCTTTGATTTCTTTTGTCAATGTTTTGTAGTTTTCAGAATAGAGATCTGTCATTTCCTTGCTTAAATTTATTACAAAGTATTTTATTGTTTTTGATGTATTATAAGTGGAATTGATTTATTTCTTTTTTTAGATAATTCACTGTTAGTGTACAGAAATGCTACTGATGTGTGTGTTGATTTTGTATTCTGCAAAGTTTAATGAATTTATTTATTAAATATAATAGTTTTGAGGCTGAGTCTCTAGGATTTTCTATGTATAAAATCATGTTGTCTGCAAATAGGCAGTTTTACTGCTTCCTTTCCAATTCTGATGCCTTTTACTTTTTCTTGACTGCTTGCTCTGACTAGGACTTCCAGTACTATGTTGAATAGGAATGGTGAGAGTGGACACTTTTGTCTTGTTCCTCATCTTAGGGGAAAAGCTCTCAGCCTTTCTCCATTGGGTATGATGTTAACTGTGGACTTGTCATGTATGGCCTTTATTATATTGAGATATGTTTGGTCTATGCCTAATTTGTTAAATGTCTTTATGATGAGTGGTTGTTGAATTTTGTCAAATGCTTTTTCTGTGTCTACTGAGATGATCCTATAATTCTTTTCTTTTATCCTGTTAATGTGATATATCGCATTGATTTGGAGAAAAGTTTTGAATCATATTCTGTTTTGCTTCAAAATATTTTTAGAGTAAGTAAGATCAAATTCCTAAATTAAACCCAAGCACATGTGCATGTGGGCACACACAAACACACACACACACAGACACCTTTTTAATGTAAGTTACCGTTATGTGTTGGTAATGTTCATGATTTCAATAGTGTTTTCTCACTGACACTTCTGTATAATTTCTAATTCTGAGAGCATTCTGTTTTTTAAACTAATAAGTTGATTTAATTTTTATTGATTATGGGAGAAAATATATGCCCAATAGCAGACAGTAAGAAAATAGAAATGGGAAGAAAAAAAACTCTAAATCTTGACGTTGGTCAAGGGATAAGTAGAGGAAAATGTAAAAATGGGAATTATATTAAATACACATTTTTATACTTTTTTTTTAATGTTTATTTAGTTTTGAGAGAGAGACAGAGCATGAGTGGGGAAGGGGTAGAGAGAGAAGGAGACACAGAATCTGAAGCATGCTTCAGGCTCCAAGCTGTCAGCACAGAGCCAGATGCAGGGCCCAAAATCACAAAACATGAGGTCATGACCTGAACTGAAGTCAGACACTCAACCAACTGAGCCACCTAGGCACCCTTTTTATTATACCTTTTCTAATAAAAGATTAATGTACCTTATACATCATATCTTCTTAAAATAGTATTCACTCTCATAATCTTCTTTATTTAGGTTCTTTGGGTCAGAGTTTCTGATTTATAGATATTTCAGATAAAATATAGACAATGTTGAATCATTCTAATAAGGTGGTAGAGTATGAAATCAAGTCTTAGTCGGGGCGCCTGGGTGGCTCAGTCGGTTAAGTGTCCAACTCTTGGTTTCAGCTCAGATCATGAACTCAAGGTTTTGTGAGTTCAAGCCCCACATTGAGCTCTGTGCTGACAGCACAGAGCCTGCTTGGGATTTTCTCTCTCTCTCTCTCTCTCTCTCTCTCTCTCTCTGCGCCCCTCCCTGCTCATGCTGTCTCTCTCTCAAAAAAATAAATAAATAAACTTAAAAAAAAAATCAAATCTTAGGACATGAGATAGTGAAAATATGGAAACGCTGACAGTCTTTCTTTTAAAAAAAAAATGTTTATTCATTTTGAGAGAGAGAATGCAGGCATGAGCAGGAAAAGGGCAGAGAGAAGAGAGGGAATCCCAAGGAGGCTCTGAGCTGTCAGTGCAGAGCCCTATGTGGGACTCAGTCTCCTGAATTGTGAGATCATGACCTGAACCAAAATCAAGAGTCAGAGACCACCAAATGAGCCACCCAGGTGTCCCAGGACTGACAGTCTTAATGGGTACAGTGTATGTCTTGAGAAGGAAAAGACAAAGGAAAAGTGTCATTGACCATGTTTTAGTGCAGAGGAAAGGTGTAATGTTTTATATAATGTGGATGATTAAGGTGATAATATTACTGTCATTCACAGCTTTGTGAATGCTGAAGGTGAAGTTATTCTTGGATAATTCCAGCCTATTTTTCCTTAATGATTCTATGTGGTGAGGAGAATGACTCTGCATTAAGGAGAATAGGTTTCACTTTGATTGTGGGAAATGAAATTTTTAGCTTAAGAGATAGGTAAGACTTTTTTATATCAGAATCATCCATGTTAATATCTCCTGAGTACAGAACGGATTTGGTATATTGAGTTAGGAGTTTTTTTGGTTTAAAGAAATACCATTTGCTTTTTTTCACCTCCTCAGATATTACTTGTACAATCTGATGTTCCAGACCTGGAGGACCTATGTGCATCAGCGGCAAAAGATGAGGAACAAGTACATGAGAGCTGAGAATCATGGTGAGAAAAGGAAGTACATGTCTAAAAAAATTCCTTCATTTATTTGATTTTTTTTAATGAAGACTTAATTTTTTTAGAGTTGTTTTAGTTAGGTTCATAGCAAAATTGAGAGGAAGATTACAGTGATTACCCATTTATCCCCTTCCTCCCACATGCATAGTCTCTCCCACTATCATCGTCACTCACCAGAGTGGTACATTTGTTACAATGAATCTGCATCCACACATCGTTATCACTCAAAGTCCATAGACCTCAGGGTTCACTCTGGGTGTTACACATTCTATGGACATGTATCTCATTACGGCATCAAATAGAATATTGTCACTGGTCTTAAAATCTTCTGTGCTCTGCCTATTTAGTTCATCTCCTCCCCCTTGCAACTTTTAACTGTCTTCATAGTTTTGCCTCTTCCACAATTTCATATAATTGAAATCATCTAGTATGGATGTAGCCTTTTCATTTTTTTTTTCAATATATGAAATTTATTGTCAAATTGGTTTCCATACAACACCCAGTGCTCATCCCAAAAGGTGCCCTCCTCAATACCCATCACCCACCCCCCCCTCCCTCCCACCCCCCATCAACCCTCAGTTTGTTCTCAGTTCTTAAGAGTCTCTTATGCTTTGGCTCTCTCCCACTCTAACCTCTTTTTTTTTTTTTATTTTTCCTTCCCCTCCTCCATGGGTTTCTGTTAAGTTTCTCAGGATCCACATAAGAGTGAAAACATATGGTATCTGTCTTTCTCTGTATGGCTTATTTCACTTAGCATCA
>NW_026057586.1:70681365-70810408 GCF_023721935.1 Panthera uncia
TGATGCTAAGTGAAATAAGCCATACAGAGAAAGACAGATACCATATGGTTTCACTCTTATGTGGATCCTGAGAAACTTAACAGAAACCCATGGAGGAGGGGAAGGAAAAATAAAAAGGTTAGAGTGGGAGAGAGCCAAAGCATAAGAGACTCTTAAAAACTGAGAACAAACTGAGGGTTGATGGGGGGTGGGAGGGAGGGGAGGGTGGGTGATGGGTATTGAGGAGGGCACCTTTTGGGATGAGCACTGGGTGTTGTATGGAAACCAATTTGACAATAAATTTCATATATTGAAAAAAAAAGAAAAAAAAGAAAATACTTAAACCACACACAAAAAAAATAAAAATAAAAAAAGAATGAACGTGCTAACCAGGAAATTAAAGAGGAAATTAAAAAGTACATGGAAGCCAATGAAAATGAAAACACAACAGTCCAAAACATTTAGGATGCAGCAAAGGCAGTCATAAGAGGGAAATACATAGCAATCCAGGCCTTCCTAAAGAAGGAAGAAATGTCTCAAATACACAACCTAACCTTATACCTAAAGGAGCTGGAAAAAGAACAGCAAATAAAACCCAAAACCAGCAGAAAACAGGAAATATAAAGATTAGAGCAGAAATCAATGATATAGTAAAAAAAAAAACAAACAAACAACAGAACAGATCCACAAAACCAGGAGCTGGTTCTTTGATAGAATTAACAAAATTGATAAACCGCCAGCCAGATTTATCAAAGAGAAAAAGGAAAGGACCCAAATAAATAAAATCACGAATGAAAGAGGAGAGATCACAACCAGCACCACAGAAATACAAACAATAATAAGCGAATATTATGAGCAATTACATGCCAACAAATTGGGGAATCTGGAAGAAATGGATAAATTCCTAGAAACATATAAACTACCAAAACTGAAACAGGAAGAAATAGAAAATTTGAACAGACCCATAACCAGAAAGAAATTGAATCAGTAATCAAAAATCTCTCAACAAACGAGTCCAGGGCTGGATGGCTTCCCAGGGGAATTCTACCAGACATTTAAAGAACAGTTAATACCTATTCTTTTGAAGCTGTTCCAAAAAATAGAAATGGAAATAAAACTTCCAAACTTATTCTATGAGGTCAACTTTACCTTGATTCCAAAACCAGACAGACCTCACTAAAAAGGAGAATTACAGACCAATTTCCCTAATGGACATGGATGCAAAAATTCTCAGCAATATGCTAGCAAACCAAACCCAACAATATATTAAAAGAATTATTCACCACGATCAAGTGGGATTTATTCCTGGGCTGCAGGGGTGGTTCAGTGTCCACAAATCAATTAATATGATTCATCACATTAATAAAAGAAAGGATAAGAACAACATGATCCTCTCAATAGATGCAGAAAAAGCACTTAACAAAAAATAGCTTCCTTTGTTGATAAAAACCCTTAAGAAAGTAGGAGTAGAGGGAACATACTCAACATCATAAAGACCATATACGAAAGACTCACCACTAACATCATCCTCAATGGGTAAAAATTGAGAGCTTTCTTTCTAAGGTCTGGACCCGTGACAGGGATGGCCACTCTCACCACTGTTGTTCAACATAGTACTGGAAGTCCTAGCCTCAACAATCAGACAACACAAAGAAATAAAAGGCATCCAAATTGGCAAGAAGAAGTCAAACTTGCACTCTTGCAGATGACATGATACTCTATGTGGAAAACCCAAAAGACTCCACCAGAAAACTCCTAGAACTGATACACGAGTTCAGCAAAGTCACAGAGTATAAAATCAACATACAGAAATCAGTTGCATTTCTATATGCCAATAATGAAGCAGCAGAAAGAGAAATCAAGGAATCGATTCTATTTACAATTGCACCAAAACCCATAAAATACCTAGGAGTGAACCTAACCAAAGAGGTAAAAGATCTGTATGCTAAAAACTATAGAAAGCTTAAGAAGTTGAAGAAGACACAAAGAAATGGAAAAACATTCCATGCTCATGGATTAGAAGAACAGTTATTGTTAAAGTACCTACGCTACCCAAAACACTCTACACATTCAATGCAATCCCTAGCAAAATAACACCAGTATTCTTCACAGAGCTAGAACAAACAATCCTAAAATTTTTATGGAACCAAAAAAGACCCCAAATAGCCAAAATAATGATGAAAAAGAAAACCAAAGCTGGAGGCATCACAATTCCAGACTTCATGCTATATTACAAAGCTGTTATCATCAAGACAGTATGGTACTGGCACAAAAACAGACATATAGGTCAGTAGAACAGAATAGAGAACCCAGAAATGGACCCACAAATGTATGGGAAACTAATCTTTGACAAAGCAGGAAAGAATATCCAATGGAAGAAAGACAGTCTCCTTAGCAAATGGTGTTGGGAAAACTGGAGTGACATGCAGAAGAATGAACCTGGACCACTTTTTTACACCATACATAAAAATAAACTCAAAATGGATGAAAGACCAAAATGAAACACAGGAAACCATGAAAATCCTAGAGGAGAACACAGGCAACAACCTCTTTGACCTCGTCCACCGCAACTTTTTACTAGACATAGCTCCAGAGGCAAGGGAAACAAAAGCAAAAATGAACTATTGGGACCTCATCAAGATAAAAAGCTTCTACACAGTGAAAGAAACAGTCCACATAACTAACAGGCAACCAACAGAATGGGAGAAGATATTTGCAAATGAAATATCGGATAAAGGGTAAGTATTCACAATCTATAAAGAACTTCTCAAACTCAACACCCCAAAAACCAAATAATCCAGGGAAGAAATGGGCAAAAGACATGAACACTTTTCCAAAGAAGACATCCAGATGGCTAACAGACACATGAAAAGATGCTCAACATCACTCATCATCAGGGAAATACAAATCAAAACCACAATGAGATAAATACCTCATACCTATCAGAGTGGCTAAAATTAACAACTCTGGAAACAACAAATGTTGGCGAGGATGCAGAGAAAGGGGAACACTTTGGCACTGTTGGTGGGAATGCAAACTGGTGCAGCCACTTTGGAAAACAGTATGGAGGTTCCTCAAAAAATCAAAAATAGAGCTACCCTGTGATTCAGCAATTACACTACCTAGGTATTTATCTGAAGGATACTGATTTGAAAATGCTGATTTGAAGGGGTACATGCACCCCAATGTTTATATCAGTACTATTAATAGTAGCCTGAGTATGGAAAGAGCCCAAATGTACACTGATGGATGAATGAATAAAGACGATGTGGTATATTTTATACAGTGGAACATTAGTGATCAAAAAGAATGAAATCTTGCCATTTGCAACAACGTGGATGGAACTAGAATGTATTGTGCTGAGTGAAATAAGTCAGACAAATATATGATTTCACTCATATGTGGAATTTAAGAAACAAACAAATGAACATAGGGGAAGGGAAGGGAAAATAAGACAAAAACGGGGGCAAACCGTAAGAGACTCTTTTTTAAAAACACATTTTTTTAGGTTTACTTGTTTATTTTGAGAGAGGGAGGGGGAGGGAGGGAAGAGGAGAGAGAGAGAGAGAGAGAGAGAGAGAGAGAGGGAAAAGGGGTGGGGGGAGGGGCAGAGGAGAGAGAGAATCCCAAGCAGGCTCAACACTGACAAAGCAGGGCTTGAACCCATGAACTGTGAGATCATGAGTTAGACACTTAACCAACTGAGCCACCCAGGCCCCCCAATAAGAGACTCTTAAATACAGAGAATAAACTGAGGGTTGCTGGAGGGGTGTTGGGTAGGGGGATGGGCTAAATGGGTGATGGACATTAAGGAGGGCACTTGTTGGGATGAGCACTGGCTGTTGTATGTAAGCCAGTTTGACAATAAATTATATAAATAAATACATGTATGTATGTAAGTGATGTAAGTGATGAATCACCAAATTCTGTTCCTGCAAACATTATTACACTATATGTTAACTAACTTGGATTTAAATAAAATGAAAAATATAAAGAAATATTCAAAATATCTTTATTGATGTTCTAATTTACTCCATTATGATCAGAGAACTTAGTATGACTTCAGTTCTGTTACATTTGTTCAGATTTGTTTTATTTTGTTTCAGAACATGCTTTGTATTGTGAATATTCTATCTTTGAGGAATGTGCATTCTTCTGTCTCATATTATTATTTAAAGTTATAATGAATACAGCTATATTATGGGGTAGAAAGAAAAGTCACTTGAATTCTTCAGATAAAAAGAGTTGTTTCTGACCTATGACAGTTGTCTCAGGCTATGCCCACAGACCTCAGGGAGTATCTTTTCACTCTCATACTGTTAAGTAAAAAAGTAACAAGTACTTTTAGGCCTTTGGGAAGTGTGGTTCTCTAAATTGTCTAGAATCATGGCAGAGACCATTAATGCAGATTCTTGTATACCACCCTCAGGAAAATAACAGCTTGCATTTATTGGGGACACTTTTCATAGATGATCTCATTTACCCTTGGCAAACATACCTTTAAAGAAGGCGCCATTTTATAGATGAGGAACTTGTATGATGTTACTCAGCCTAGTGATAAGCTCAGTATTCACACCTGGTGTGTCTTACTCAGGAACCCAAACTCTAAACCACAGCAGCATTGCCCGAGGGGCCTAAGGAAGCTACATGTTGTATTCTCTGTGTTTTGACTTGATTGGTTAATTGCTATGAAATAGAAATAAAGCTCTTGTCTTACCACATTTTGAGAAAGTCTTGAACACTGTTGACATAATTTTGTTTTCTCCTTTGTGTTCTGAAAAGAACAGAAATTAACTTCATTAGTGATGGCTTTCATAATGAAAATGGCATTACTTCAAAGGGAGACCTATGGACCTTTACACTTCCCGTATTTAGTAAATTCTCTTTCTTCCAGGAACACTACTGGTCCTTTTTATTCTGTTTTCCAAGCAGATACAGATAGTATCATTTTCTTTTGTCTTGCTTATTCTACTTTACAATTATTATTTCAAGCAGCAAGTTTTAGAACATAATTTTTTCTCCTTTAACTTTATGCTGTGGGAAGTTTTAAATGTCTACAAAATTGGAAGATGAAATAATGAACCTCCATGTACCTGTCACTCAGCTTCATCAGTTACCAACTCATACCAGTCTCACTTCTCAGCTTTTTTGTGTTATTCACATTATTTCATCTGTAAATATCACAGAATATACATCTAGAAAGAATATCGTTTAAAACAGAAGATTTCTGAACAGTGTAGTATATTTATTTTCCTTTAAGTGGTTTGTAAATGTCATCACTTGTATAGCCATTCTTCACCTGTCCTTTTGTCTTTATTCATTTTGTAGATTTTCACAACTTTTCCACCAGGGGGCACTTGAAGGCTGGATGAATTTAGATATTCAAAAGGAGGGTGAATACAGAGAGCCCATGAGCTTCTCTATAACCCAGAAGTACTCTGTTATCTTTCCCTACTCCTTTTTGAAAATCTTTTTGATGCATCTAGATGCAAAGCAAAAGATGCGGCAGGCCTGGAAGTCCTGGATGATCTACGTGGTTTTTCGGAGAACCAAACTTCAGATGCAGACCACTGCCCTGGAGTTTAGGCAGCGGAGTATTTTATGGTGAGTGTGTTCAACTGCTCTGCAAATCAGCAGCTATCATTTGACCTCTGTTTGTATTATGCACATAAATACCCACCTTAGGGGTGCCTGGGTGGCTCAGGTGGTTAAGCATCTGACTCTCAATTTTTTCAGCTCAGGTTATGATCTCACCGTTTGTGAGATCCAGCCCCCTGTTGGGCTCTGCACTAACAGCATGGTGCCTGCTTGGGATTCTCTCTTTCCCTCTCTCTCTGCCCCTCCCTTGCTTGCTCTCTGTCTTTCTCAGAATAAAAAAAAACATTTTTCTAAAAACCCACTGCAGGGTGTCTGGGTGGCTCATTCAGTTAAGTGTCTGACTTCAGCTCAGGTCATGATCTCACAGTTCAAGGGTTTGGGCCCTGCATTGGGCTCCACGCTGGTGGTGTGGAGATTGCTTGGGGTTCTCTCTTTCTCCCTCTCTCTCTGCCCCCTCTCAACTCATGCTTTCTCTTTCTCAAAAATAAATTAATTTTGTTTAAAAAACCACCTTAAAACAGTGTTTCAAACATAGTTGATCCTTAAATAAATATTTATTGACAACTTGTTCAACTACACTATCAGGTTTTCACATAATCAGCAGTAACAGTAATTGAGTACTTACTGTGTCTGAGTAAACACTGTTGTTTGTGTGTTAATTTTTTAATGTAAAGTCTCATTTCATCATCACCATAAACTAAAATAAGTACTGTTTTTGTAAATATTAAGATACACAGAGTCCAAGGGCACCTGGGTGGCTCAGTCATTTGAGTGTCCGACTCTTGATTTTGGCTCAGGTCATGATATCACAGTTTGTGGGTTTGAATTCCACATCGGGCTCTGCACTGACAGCATGGAACCTACTTGGGATTCTCTCTCTCCCTCTCTCTTCTCTTTCTCCACTTGTGTGCACACCTGCATTCTCTCTCAAAGTAACTACATAAACTTAAAAAAAAAAAAAAAAAAGATAACAAAAAGGGTCTTAGAAAGGTTGAGTAATTTGCCCGAGCCCATATAAGTTGTAATTGGTAAAATAGGGCTCAGCTACCCATCTTTTTGATGCTAAAGCCCATTTTCGTAACTGCCCTATACAGCATTTCATCAGCATTGTCCACACCTTGGAGGGACATGAGTTAGTTGACGTTGAAAACCAGACATGTATAACAATGAGCTGCTTTTATAGTGGGACTGATCCCACTGAATGTTGTCTCTGGTTGGTCCTTTAGGTGTCCTGAATGGCAGCATATTAAAAGCTCAAAAGAGGTGGACCCTCTGATATAGATAAGAGCAGAAGGTTTGCAGCTAGACTGACTTGAGCTCAAATCCATGTTCCCACATGTATAGTTGTGTCCTTTCACCTCCACATTTCACTTTCCTCATTTGTGAAATAGGTACACCTTGAAGTGTCTTTCAGGGTTGTCATGGGAGATAAATATGATGACATCCGAAGTATTTAGCATAGTATCCAGAACATCAGTACACCTAAAAATTCTTTTTTATTTTAAATAACCTCTTTAAGTTATTTAAAATTTATTTGGCAAATATTTTTGAATGCTTAATAAGTGTGCATTTCTATCAGAGTCTATGGGGGATGTTTTTACATAATTTTACTTATTTACGGGGCTTAAAATGTTCCTAGTCCTGTACTGGCTGCTGGGACTGAATTCAGGCAACTTGTAATCCCTTAAGTGCTTATAAAGGTAAGTAGTAATGTAAGATAGCTTGAGATTTTGAAGTGAGTGATGCTGCTAAGCATGGCCCAGGTTAGGGCGACATAAAGATTTTGCTAGGTTAGAGTGACCAAAGTGAGTGCCTCTGTAAAAAGCAGAGGTTGCAAACTCTCATTTCCTCATTACTGTTTTCCTACAGCTAATTAGAAAATAAGCAGAAAGGACGCCAAGACTGGAGATCTAAAAGCCATGTTTTTTGTAATTTGTTTTGTGAAATCTCCTGATTTTTTTTTTATGTTGGCAATAATTCATATTTTTAAACGTGTGTGGTTCCAAATAGAGCATGTCTGGAGTTTCTGAGACTGGAGCTGACCTTAGGAACCATCAGTTTCCAGCCCTAATTTAGCTGTTCTAGGACTGCTTCTCGTTTTGTTTTTTTTTGTTTTTGTTTTTTTTTTCCAGCAGTGGCTCCAACAGATGTCAGTCGAGATGGCACAGTGAGGGAATAGAGACTTGAGACGAGGGTCCAAGGCCCAGCCCTCATTGACCTTCTCTTTTCTGGGTGGCTTTTTTTTGACTGGTTCCATCTTTGGTTTGTTCTTTGACAGGGTGTGGTGGAGCCACTGGAGGCAGCAGCTGGGATGGGTCCGTGTGGGCCATGCCCTCCATGCATCAGCTGTGAAGCACAGGGCCCTGAGCCTCCAGCTGCAGGTGAGTGCAGCAGACTTTGGCATAGGTGTCTTCTGTCCATGTTGTCAAACCCACAGCCACAGAGGGCAGGGTTGGATTCCCAAGAAGGCTGGCCATCATGCTGCTGCCTCTCTCCTAGGCCCTCTCTGCAGCTAAGGGGGTCAGGGGCGGTGGGCGGGGGTGGAGGGCAGAAGCAACATAGAAGGCTAGGTTCAATGGATAGAGGCTGCTATTAGGAATATGCTAGGGTCATCTGGGTGGCTCAGTCAGTTAAACATCCGACTTTGGCTCAGGTCATGATCTTGTAGTTGGTGAGTTCAAGCTGCACACCGGGCTATGTGCTGACAGCACGGAGCCTGGAGCTGCTTCAATCCTGTCTTCCATCTCTACCCCCACCCTCCCACTCAGGTGCACAGGCACACATGCACTCTCTCCCTCTTTCAAAAATAAAATAAAAAACATTTAAAAAATATGCTTAAATGTGATTACCAATGGTTTGTATGGTGCATTTGCTAATCATGGAGCTGGAAAGGCATTTATGAATTAGTTACAAATATGATTAAAGAAACAACAGTATATTCTTTATTTCTTTATTGCTGTTTTCCTATAGCAAGTTAGAAAATAATGAGGGCAGAAAAGAAACTGAGACTGTAAAGAAAACCTGACTTCTAAATACAATTTTGCTTATATTGAGGTTTCTTTTGAGGATGCCACTAGCTTTTGGCCAGTAATAAAGGCCTAACATCTGTACTAAGACTATGCTGTGGTGAAGCTTTCTTATGACCTTTGATAGACTCTGAGTTTCTCTCAGTTCTTTGGTCTGCTGAGTACTTCTAGGGCCGCCATGTCAGTTATAGAGAATAGAACAGGGAATAGGGAATAAAAAGAAGTGACCTTTACTATATATAGGAGTAAATCTCTTTTTAATCTGACAACATGTTGCATCGTCAGTGCAAAGGTGTGCAGTATATGGAAATCACATGCAAATAGCATATACAATCATCTAGGTCAGGGGTCCACAGAGTGGCCCACATGTCATATTTGGCCTACAGTCTGTTGTAAATAAAGTTTTATTGGGATGCAGTTACACCTGCATTGTCCAAGGTTGCTTTCAGGCTACAAGGGCAGAGTTGAGTAGTTCCCACAGAGACTGTGTGCCATGCAAGTCTAAAATAGTTATTAATTGACTTGGAAGAAAAAATTTGCTCAGGGCACCTGGTTGGCTCAGTTGGTTAAGTGTCCAACTTCGGCCCAGGTCATGATCTCTTGGATCGTGAGTTTGAACCCCATGTCGGGCTCTGTGCTGACAGCACAGAGCCTCTGTGTCCCTCACTCTCTGTCTCTCCTCCTCTCACCTTTCTCCCAAAGAGCCACTCCGAGAGCCTATAAACCCATTCTGCTGGTGCTATTGCTCAGAACACTTCAGAATTCCCTTTTGATTGTTGTCTTCAAAGCTTGCAACGACAGATTTGACTGAATAGTTTTAGTGAGAGCAGGTTTTCATGGTTAGTGGTTGGATTTAACGTATAAAACAACCCAAGGTTGGGGCACCTGGGTGGCTCAGTCGGTTGAGCGTCTGACTTCAGCTCAGGTCGCAATCTCGCGGTCCGTGAGTTCGAGCCCCGTGTCAGGCTCTGGGCTGATGGCCCAGAGCCTGGAGCCTGCTTCCGATTCTGTGTCTCCCTCTCTCTCTGCCCCTCCCCCGTTCATGCTCTGTCTCTCTCTGTCTCAAAAATAAATAAAACGTTAAAAAAAAAATTTTTAAACAACCCAAGGTCATTCAGAGTCAAATTCAGTGAAAATTATGAATCATCAAGATCATATTAGTATATACGGGGCACAGGGTGTCTGGGTAGCTCAGTCAGTTGAGCATCTAACTCTTGATTTCGGTTTGGGTCATGATTCCACAGTTTAACAGGCTCTGCACTGATACTGTACAGCCTGCTTGGGATTCTCTCTTTCTAAATAAATAAATGAACTTAAAAAAAAAGATATTGATACGGACCAAAAGCTGTGTGAAACTCTAAGACCAGATATTATTATGCAGATTATGAGTAATAGTGCATTATGTCTAGTAAGTACCATATGGTTTACCAAGAATTTATACTTAAGTCATTTCTTTTAAGCCTCATGACATCTCTGAACTAGGCAGCATAGACATCATGAGATATGTGAAATTAAAAAAAAATTTTTTATCAATTTGTGTACCTCAAACATAGAAACACTGAATATAAAACCTTTATAAAAACATGAGCAGATACCCAAGTAACCACTACCCAGATTTAGAAGGTGTTCGCATTTTCCATACTTGTTCAAACACTGCTCAAGCCCTGCTCTTCCTCCATTCTGCCACCATCCATCCTCAGAGATGTCCCCTGCACTGATACAAGGTTATCATTCCCTTGTGTTCTTTTTCACTTGTAGAAATGTGTGCATACATACCACAAAGAAGAAATGTTCTGGTTTTGTGTAGTTAGGAAATTGATGAATGGTGTCATACTGGGCATTACTATGCATCTTGCCTTTTTTATGCAACAGTATATTTTTGAGGTGTATCCTTGTAGGTATGTAGAGATCTATTAACCGTACACTATGCCATTGTATGAATAAGGTGCACTTTATCTGCTTCAATAGTAGTCAGTATTTATGCTAATGATGGACTATTGATTACTTCTACATATTTTCAATTACAAATGGTTCTGCAGAGAGCATTTTTAAACATATATTCTTGTGCAAGAGTCTGAGAGATTCTGTATTCTGGTTCCTGGAAATGACCTTGTTGGTTCATTGGGTATTCATCTCTCTGTCCTTATTAAGGATTGCCCAGTGTTGTGCCAATTTAAGTGCTAACGTTTCAGTTCTCATTTCTTTCTGCCTCCTTAGCACTGTGCATTGCCAGACTTGGTCATCTTCACCAATTTGATAGGTATGGAACAGTAATTCACTGTTGCTTTAATTTGTGTTTCACTGATTCCTGGTGAGGCCCAGCATCTTTTCAGATGCTTGTTTGCATTTGGGTTTCTGCTTTTGAGCTTGTTTACATTCCTCACTCTTTATTATGTTGGGTTATTTGACCTTTTTTTTTTTTTTTTAATTTTTTAATGTTTATTTTTAAGAGAGAGAGAAGGAGATAGATAGAGCATGAGCAGAGGAGGGACAGAGAGAGAGGGAGACACAGAATCCTAAGCAGGCTCCAGGCTGCTCAACGCGGGGCTCAAACTCATGAGCTGTGAGATCATGACCTAAGCCGAAGTCTGATGCTTAACCAACTAAGCCGCCCAGGCACCACCCCCCTTTTTTTTAAAATACTGATTTGTGGACATTGTTTTAGATTCTGCTTACTAATCTTTTGACTGTTAGGGGTGCCTGGGTGGCTCAGTTGGTTAAATGTCTGACTCTTGATTTCGGCTCAGGTCATGATCTCACGATTTGTGAGTTTGAGCCCCGCGTCAGGCTCTGTGCTGACAGTGTGGAGTCTGCTTGGGGTTCATTCATTCATATTCTCTCTCTCTCTCTCTCTCTCTCTCTCTCTCTGTCTCCCTCCCTCCCTCCCTCCCTCCCTCCCTCTCATCTTCTTTCTCCCTCCCCCCTCAGGAATAAATAAATAAATTTAAAACAATAAAAACCAAAAGCTAATCTTTTGAGTGTTATATACTTTACACGTACTTTTTTCCAGCTTTTTAAAAATTTTTTTTTGCTTTGTCTATGATGCCTTTTTTTCCATACAGATATTATTAATTTCACCCTAGCCTAATTTATTCTTGTATCTTATGGGTTGGTCTTTAATATATTTTGGGTTTAATTTTATAAATTGTGTGAAAAGGGTCTTAATTTGTCATTTTCCATATGGATAATTAATTGCTGCAGCACTATTTGCTGATTCATCCATCCTTTATCTTTTTTTTTTTTTTAAGTTTACTTATTTATTTTGAGGCAGGGAGGGGCAGAGAGAGAGAGAGGGAGAGAGAGAGACTCCCAAGCAGGCTCTGCGTGGGGCTTGATCTCACAAATTGTGAGATCATGACCTGAACCAAAATCAAGAGTCAGATGCTTAACTGACTAAGCCACCTAGGTGCCCCAGTCCTTTATCTTTTTTATATGATTATTAATCTACTTTCACTATAAAGTCCCAGTTATTCATGGGTCTGTTCTGGGCTCTTCATTCCATTGGTCTGTATTTCTCTCTCTGAGCCAATACCACACTATTAATTGTGATTGAATAAAGCAGGTAAGAAAGACTACCTAGGTTTCTACCTCAATCACCTATTTGCTTTGTACCTTTTAATGAGTTACCTACCGTCCCTGTACCTTAGATTTTTTTATCTGTAAGTAGATAATAATAGTGCCTACCTCATAGGTTTGTTGAAGATTAAGTGTGATGATACATGTACTAGGCTTAGAGCAATACCTAGAATATGGAAAGCTCAGTAAGTGTTAGCTGTTTATTACTGTTTCTACTTTTACGAGCTATCTCTTAAGTCTTTATACATGAAAAAGGATGACCTGTTTTATTCTCGATCTTTGTAAAATCACCTTACCTATTCTTTTTACTCTTTCTTACTAATTTTAGGATCAACTGTCAAGTTCCACCTCTAAGCCTACTAGGATTTTTACTATAACGCACTGACTTTTTACATTAGATTGGGGAAAATTGTCATGTTTATGATACTGAGTCATCCCGTCCATGAACTTGATCCGTCTTGTGATATGTTGATGAGCATGAGAGGGAGAGTAGGAAGGATTAGGTCATGAAGTACATAAGGAGGCAGAGACTGTAGGTTAGGTCTTGCAGGCTACGCCCATGAAGGCTTTGGTTCTTATTCCAGTGGAGGTAAGAAGCTGCTGGCTTTGAGCGAGGGTGATATGATCACACTTACTTCTTAATGGGATCCCTTTGGTTCATCATGTGCTGCCTTTTGGGAAGAAAGAGAGGTGTGTGTGTGTATGTGTGTGTATGTGTACACACGTGTGTTTATATTTTTGAGAAGAACTAAGGGAAAAATAAGCCCAAAACTAACAAAAAGTGGTTACCCGTAGGGGGTCGCAGGGAATAACGTGGAAACAAAATATTTCTGTGATTTCACTTTTTTATACAATTTTAACTTTGAACCGTGTAGATATTTTATATAATTAAAAAAAACCACTCAAGTGAATCAAAAAGGAAAAAAAAACAATCCCTAGAATTTTGAGGCACACTAAAACAAACTTAAATTTGTAGCCATGACTATACAGAGAAAATAATTACTTCAAATAACTTTAAAATAGAATATTTTGACTGTTCATCCCTAGTGGGATGCATTCTAAGGACACAAAGAACTTCTAGGAAATCCAAAACCCGCATTCAGTAGTCTAATTGTTCATGGCAGGTTTAGAAACTATTATAGCTACATTGTGAAATAGAGCAAATGACTATGGCAGTGGCATTGGGAATCATGATTTTCACTTTAAAAGAAAAGATTACAAATATAAAAGAAATTAAATAAAAAGCCCTGTCATCTGAGATTGGAAATGTAAATATCAATATGGACTTAAGATGTTTTTTAACCTTAAAAAATGTATTTCTAATTCTATTTACTGAAAAATTAGAAGCAATGAGTAGCGAGAATGTACGGCATTTAGCATTCCCAGTGCCCAAGTTATGGTCTCTGTTATGTCCTGGCTGAAAGGAACTGAGGCTTTTTGGAGAAATGGCTGATTCCAGGTCTAGAGCAGGATATGGACATCATAAGCCCAGGATATATTCTGCTGGAAAGTGAGGAAATTAGCAAAGGCTAATGGAATTGTGTCAGAACTCAGCCAAAAGACTCATAGACTTACGATAGAACAATTGGGACCTCAGAAAGTAATGACTGCAGTGAATGAAAACACATCAAATATATAAAAATCCATGCATGTATAATGGGGGAGGAGGAACTCACTGGTCACATATTTGGGTTGTTAGAGCATTTACTCAATTAGAAAATTAATGAAAGCCTAGGTGGCTCAGTTGGTTAAGCATCCGAGTCTTGATTTCAACTCAGATCATGAGTGAGTCCCATGTTAGGCCGAGCACTGGGCATGGAGCCTGCTTGGGATATATTCATTCTCTCTCTCTCAAAAAAAAAATAAAATTAAATTAATGAAAACAAAAAATCAAGCATTTTCCCTGCCTTTCCTGTATAAACTATATCTTTGCAAAACCAGAGGGTAGGCCTCTTTACAAAATTCCAGTTAGTAGATGCAGAAGGATTACTAGAATCAGAAAATCAGTTTTGCCACCCCTAATGAGAAAATGGATCTAAGCAGCAACCACTGACTGAGAAGACCATGAGGAAAAGTAATGGAGGGATCAGGCTAACTTCATCCGAAGCCACTGACAGTCTTGACATGGCTAAAACTGGGGCAGCCAGCCATGACGTGCCTCATGATGCGAGGTAGTGGGAGGCCCCAGCACCACTTGAGAAATGTTCTTGCCTAAAAATTTGAACATGACTCCAACCAAGTCTAACATGAATCTAACTATCAGTTCCCAGGAAATATAGGGATCAAGGAGAAAAGTCAAAGACCCTTGCTGAGACAATCAGCCAAATCTAAAATGTGGGACATGTTTAGTGTCTCTGAAAAATTGGTTGCATGAAAGAGGAAAAGAGGCAGGAAAGAAAACTGTCCCATAAAAAGGAGAGATTTAAGTGACATAACCAAAATAAACCAAAAAGGATCGCTCTGGCTATGTAACCAAACCACGCAAGTGTTCATCCATCCAATGCACAGCAAGCCAATAAAAACTGATACTAAACTTTTGCTGTGAAGAAAGATAGGCTACTTATTAGTGTGGCACCACCCAGGAGAACGAGAAGGTAATGTTCAAAAGTCCCAAACTGTTTTGGGCACCTGAGTGGCTCAGTTGGTTAAGCATCCGACTTCAGCTCTCTGGGCTCTCTGCCGTCCGTGCAGAGCCCACTTTGGATCCTCTGTCCCCCCTCTCTCTGACCCTCCCCTGCCTGTGCTCACTTGCTCGCTCTCTCTCAAAAATAAACATTAAAAATAAATAAATGAAACAAAAGTCCCAAACTCTCTAATGGCTTTACAAGCAGGGGTTTTTAAAGGGTGAAAATTCAGGGTAAGGGTCTCAGGGTTTTGGATCACACTTGATTAGAGTTAGGTCAGCTATCACATTTCCTTCCTTGATCATCTTGTCCCTTTTGGCATCTCCCAGTCTGGTTTCAGTGTGATTGTAGTGAGATGGTCGTTCTGCTTCAGGGACGCGGTCGTTCTGCATTATGGGCCTGGAACTGCAAAACATTCTTAGGGATTGCATTAGCGATGTCATCTCTAGAGTACAAAGGCAAAAGTTCTACATCCTGTGACTATCACTAAGCTGCAAATTATTATTTTTTTTCTGGCAAACACAGCACATTGTTTTTGTTATCTCAGGCAGAACAGCATCCCACAGAGTTGTTGAGAGGCAAGTTTATGTTACTCCCTGAGGCATCTTTACAGGTTTTTTTAAATAATAAGTAGGGGCTACGTGACTCTGGTCAGAGGCAGCTAGAAGCCATATGTCTAAATTGTGGGTTCCAGGGAGGCTTGCATCCCTGGTTTCAGCTGTTGTGTTAAGAATAGACCATAAAAGATCAAGAATGAAAGCAGGGAGAGCAGTTAAGAAGCTATTACAAAATCCCAGGTGGGATTCTAGACAAGGAGGATAGCAAGATGGTGTTGGATTCTGGGTATACCTTGAAGGTAATGCTGACAAGACTCGCTAACAGATGGTTAAGACGTAAAGCTTCAGAGAAAGAGTCCAAGGTGACTCCTAGGTTTCTGGCCTAAGTAACTGGAACAGTGGAGTTGCCATTTAGTAAAATGGGGAAGATGGAGGGGAGTTAGCTCCATTCTGAGCTTTGTGTCTTCAGCCTATATTATAGGCCTTTTGAACATCCTCAAGGAAATGTGAAGGAAGCAGTTGAATATATGTGGAGTATGGAGGGCAGGTCCAGACCTGAGATGTAAATTTGGGAGTTCTTGGCATGCAGTTGGTATTTAGTCATGAAACTGCATCAAAGGACAAAGGGAGTGAGTATAGCTTGGGGGGTCGTGGGGGGAGGGCGATTAGTCCCAGGACTGAGCCTGGGAGGAATAAAGGCGAAGGTAGCCTGGAGAATCTGCAGGCCTGATTGGCCATGTCAGATGCTTCTGGCAGGCCAGGGAAGGTGAGGAGTGGAATTTGACCTTTGGATTGAGCAACGCGGAGATCATTGATGCTCTTGGTAAGAGCAGTTTCAGTGAGCCTGATGGGGAGAGGATTCATGAAGGCCTTCCTGGGAGAAGAGAAATTAGAAAATAGACCCTTCTTTTGAGGAGTTTGGAAAGAAAAGAACTCCAGTGTTAGCTGGATGGCAAAGTGGTGGTTTGCTTAGGAATCTGATTTATTCCTTCCGGGTAGTGTTTTTTGTGACAGTAATCTTTTCCCCACAGCTTTTTATTTTTGACAAACACCAAATGACAGATACTATATTCTCTTCACTGGTTTATCCTATTGCTAACATCTTCCTACATTTGCTTTCTCTAAGTATATCAATATATTTCTTTATATTTTCTGAGTCGCTTAAAGTTGCAGACATAAAAGTTTACCCTAAATATTTCAGCTTCTATCTCCTACAAAGATGTTCTTCTATATAATCACAATATCATTATCATATCTAAGACATTCAATATTAATATGGTAATATCTACAATACAGTTCATATTTAAACCGTAGATTATTGCTATTTTAGTGTCAGGTCCAGGGTCCAATCAGAGGTCATCTGTTGTTTTCGGTTGTCATATCCCTGAAAGGATTTGCGTTTTAGGATTGGAGAAATAATAGCACATTCATACGCTGATTTTAAAAACCTAGTAGAGGGTGAAAACCAATGATGCAGAAGGGGGAGAAATTGCCAGTGATGAACCTGAGAAGGTGAGAGACATGGGATGTATCCATAGTCAGGGGTGAACTTCTGATGGAAGGGAGTATGGATACTTTATTCAGAGTAGCCAGAGAGAAGGCAGAGCCTGTGGGTAGGTGGGTAGGTAGATGTGAGAGAAGCTTGAGAAAATTCTCTTTTGATAGCTTTTATTTTCTTGGTGAAATAGGAAGAATGGTATTCAGCTGAGAGGAAGGAAAGGAGAATAGGTGTTACAGGTTTAAGAAAAGAAGGTATGAAGTTGTCATCTGAGACTGTCATCTTCAAACTAGAAACTAGGGCATGCATATAGCTAGGCACACATGAAGACTTTGCTAAGGGTGCACAATTATGGATAGTCTTGAGGGAATCCTTTTGTAGACCCTCAACTTCTGCAGGTCACACTTCCCAGAAACTAATGTGCCTGAGACGATAGGCTTCCTCCCACTTGGGAGAGAAAGGCAGACCCTCGTCTATCCCAAATCTGAATTAAATATATCACCCCTTGGATTGTCACAGCTTCTTGTCTATTCGTTGATTTTATTATATTCCTCTTTTTCTTTGTTGTTCTTTTAAAAAAATTTTTTTTAATGTTTATTTATTTTTGAGAGAGAGACAGACAGAGCATGGGTGGGGGAGGGGCAGAGAGAGAGGGAGACACAGAATCTGAACCAGGCTTCAGGTTCTGATTCTGAGCTGTCAGCACAGAGACTGACATGGGGCTCGAACCCACAACTGTGAGATCATGACCTGAGCCATAGTCGGACCCTTAACCCACTGAGCCACCCGGGCACCCCTCCTTGTTCTTAATCCAGAAAATAAATTACTTTCTGGAAGTAGAATGTCCTTCTTAAAGAGCCTTTCACTGCAAATTTCTATAGCTCATGATCCTGCTTGGGAGTTGCTACTTCCTTGTTTCTAGTTTTAGCTTTGTATCTCAGTTTCTCTTTTCCCTCACCAGTACTTCACCTCTGTTTTCCTGCCTCTCCTTTGATTGTTGCCTTTTCTCTGGTTTTCAGGCTTGGTCACAGTGGCGGGAACAGCTCCTGTATGTCCAGAAGGAGAGACAGAAGATGGTCTCCGCAGTGAAACACCATCAGCATTGGCAAAAGTGGAAATCCCTGAAGGCCTGGCTTGGATACCTGCAGGTCCGCAGAGTGAAGAGACAGCAGAAGGGTGAGCAGGAAGTCCCAGGCTCCAGAGACAGAGGATCATGTCACAATTTACAGTCTTCTGCCAGTGGTGCTGCTCTTTATTAGGAGAGATATAACCAAAGGAAAAAAAAAATAGAGATAACCACATTATGCCACAAATTTTGGAAAAAAGAGATTGAGGAGGAACATACATCATCTTCAATTCACATTTAAGTTATTTCCTTCTGGCCTTTTCCACTAAAAATATTTTTTTTTCAACAGGGTTTAATTATTACATAAATACTGTGATTATTTATGATTAATAGGATACATACAACTTTGTATCTTTTTCTACACAACTAAACATTTTCCTATGTCTTTCAATATTCTTCATAAATGTTATTTTTTTAATGATTGTCTGCATTTTGTAGGATGGCTTACCTTAATCTATTTAGCCACTCTTGTATCTATAGATATTTGGATTGTTTCTACTTCTCCCCAATTATGCAACCCATGTGATTTAGGATATTGAGGGTTTTTTTAACCACTATTCTCATGGTTTAGTTTCCCAATTAGAGTTCAGAAGTAATAACACACTGACCATGATCGTTGGTACTTTCTGTACTTTGGTTTCTGGAGCCCACACAGAAGTGAGTCAAGCAGCGTGCTAGACAGGGCTGGCTTTCACCCAGGCCTCCCTCCTGGGCTGCCAGGCCAGCAACTGCCTTTTGGGAGAGTTTGAATGTGTCTGTCTGAGGATAATGAAGGAGACCCACTGTCTGGTTGCCCAAGCCTGGAAGGTGAAGGCATGAAGCTATTTAGCATGATAAACTGTTATTTAGGCACTGACTAATGTGCCTCTCTTTACAACATTTGAATTCCAGGACCAATTCCCTTCCACTTCCTGGACTTCAGTTCATCAGGCCATTAGCTAATTAGTATTAAAAGCAGGTGACTGGCAGCCAGGATCAGTCTGGCTAAAAGCTCGAAAAACACCTTTGCCAGCATGGTGACCAAGTTGTGTCATTGAGTCAATCCCTGAAGTCCCACCCAGGAGACATCAGTAAAGAGGCAAATGTGAAAGAGTCTTCTTTGAAAGCAGCCGCCACCATTCCTGGTCATCAGTAGTTAAGTGGAAGCCTCAACTCTTTAATAGAACTGATTTTGTAACATCCTCCTCCCTAAAATTACAGACCTTTTCTCTTTCCTTGGAGAGAAGAAGTATAGCTAAGGGCTTCCAAATTACCCTCCCCTGCCTAAAAAAACTTTTATTTTAGAATTCTTTGTAAGAACATCCTCGAATCCCTGCTGTCTGCCAGTAGTAGGGTGCAGCTTATCTTAAAGATGCTTCCAGCTCATCTCTCAACCTTGCAGGGGGCAGCACGTAGTTACTTTCTTTGTTGCAGACATGGCTGAGCGATTCCACCGGGTCACTGTGCTCCAGACACACTTCTGTGATTGGCAGTGGGCCTGGGAACGGAAGGAGAGTTTGTATGCTGTGCACGCTCGCGTGGAAGGGCTGGCCAGGAAGATGGCAATGCGGCGGGCCTTTACTCATTGGAAACACTGTATCCTTTTCAGTCACCCAGCCCTATCCATCACCACAGCCAGGGCATCATGAGCTCAGCAGCCTTTGAGACAAAGGGCAGGAGATATTTGGAAAACAATTACTGACAATATAAGGTGGTCCTGATCTCTGTTTTCTTTTTAAAAAATTTTTCACTGGACATGTGCTTACAAAAGAGTATGTGTAGTACACATTAACAGTTTAATGAATGGTATTAAAATACTTATGTACCCACTACCCAACTCAAAAATTAGAACCTTGCTGGGGCGCCTGGGTGGCTCGGTCAGTTAATTGTCCAACTTCGGCTCAGGTCATGATCTCACGGTTCGTGAGTTCGAGCCCCACATCAGACTCTGTGCTGACAGCCTGGAGCCTGCTTTGGATTCTGTGTCTCCGTCTCTCTCTGCCCTTCCCCCACTCGTGGTCTGTCTCTCTCTCTTTCTCTCTCTCTCAAAAATAAATAATAAAAAAACATGAAAAAATTAAAAAAAAATTAGAACCCTGCCAATTTGCTAACACTGTTCATCCTTGATTGCATTCCCTTTCCTCCCCCTCAGTGGTAATCCCACTATCCTGAATTTTATGTTGCCATTTCATTGCTTTTCTTTACCCACTAGGTGGTGGAAATAGCCATGGCTGTGTGTTTCTTGGCAGCCCTAACATTATGATCATAGTTTCCATTTATTGTGCTTTACCATGTACAGACTATGCATTATCTGTTTAACCCTCATAGCAACCCTGTGGAGTAGATGTCAGTATTTCCATTTTATAGATAAGGAAACCGAGATTCAAGGGGGCTCAATTATTGTCAAAGTCACAGCATATCATTGGGCAGAGCCAGGAGCTTTTAACCCAGGCATTTGACTCTGGTGCTTTGACTCCTGTGCACATGTCCATAATCACTGCCCTCATTACAGTATGTGCCCAGATGTGCAGATTCAGTCAAGGAGGTGGGGCTTGAGCTGACTTTGTCCTCAAGGATCACCTAGCAAAGTCGGGAAGAGTGTTTCAGGTGGAAGGAATGGTGTTTACACATAGATGAAGAAAAGATCCAAGGGCAGTGACAGGGATCTGTTACAGAGCTGTGGGGGTGTGGATGGCTGTTGGGCAGTACAGGTAGATGCAGGCTAGGGAACAGC
Organism: Panthera uncia; assembly: GCF_023721935.1. NCBI lineage: Eukaryota > Metazoa > Chordata > Mammalia > Carnivora > Felidae > Panthera > Panthera uncia. The sequence goes on from NW_026057586.1 coordinate 70,702,063, forward strand.
TTGTAGAGCCCTGGATGCAGTGGTCAGGAATTTGGGCTTTCTCCTGATGGCGCTGGGGATCCTCTGGAGGTGTTTAAGAAGAGAAGTGATGGAGCAGGTTTGTACTTGAGAGGTCTGGATTACAGGGCAAAGCTGGCACGAGGAGAGCAGTTACATGAGACTCTCGCCAGTCTGTGTGAGGAGCAAGTCAGATGCACTGCAGGGCATCAGGAGTGGGAACAGAAAAGCAGGAGAGATTTCAGAGGAGACCAGATGGACTTGGCAGCCCAGTAGATGGAGAGAGTGGGAGGACAAGGTTTGAAAATAACTCCAAGGTTTTTAGCTGAAACATCTGACTGGGGTTTTGGTGCCAAAACAAAGGATGCAGGAAGACAGGAGAGCTTTAGATAAGGTTACTTGCAAATGTTTACTGTAATTTGTGGCAATTTATCTCAGCTGTTCTTGCCTGTCATCAAATGGGCATCAGAAGGGAGAAAGGCAAGGCCAACTGTTTGATAAGCAACTCACACAGTTTCCCTTTGCCTCCTCCTCTTCCTGGGATCATCAGGAGGAGGCAGAGGTGGACGTAGGCCACCTGGCATGCCTATTTTCCCTCAACCCAGGACCCTCCCGATGGGTCACTGGGTTGCAGTGTGCTGGGGTGGGAACACTTTTGAGATGAAAGGCCTTAACTCCCTGGCGGATGTGCTGCTGTGCACTGAAGAAGCGGCCCAGTGGAAGGCGGCAGAAGATCACAGCAGACACAGCTTGCTGGTGAGAACACGGAAGCCTCTCAAGGCCTTTTTTTTTTTTCTTCTTCAGGAACTGCCAAAGTTTTAGTGTTTAATCTTTAACAGCACAACTGACCAAGGTCCAAGATGTGACATTACCATGTTTAAAAAACTCTATAAACTAATTATAAAAACTATAAACTAATTATATAGTATGTGATAAGAAGAAAGCACATTTTGTAATAGAAAGCCTATCTACACATAGGAGTTGCTTCAAAACCATAGTTACCAACCCTGCTTAACCATCCACTTTTGGGGAACCCAGGCCCACATAATGCTCTTCAAGTATATCTGGTTGTGGGATTAGCTTCACTCAAGAAGCTCTGTTCCATTGTATGTGTCCCTGTTTTCATTTTGGATAAGAAATGGTAATGGTGTGGGGTCAGAGGGTCTGGAGTTGTAAGGGAAACTTGGAGGTGATCTAGTACTGCACTTTTTTACATGGTGGGCCCTCTTTTTCTTCTTTTGTTTTTAAGTACTCTCTACTACACCCAATATGTGACTTGAACTCACGACCCCAAGAGCAGGCCCTCTTTTTAATTGTGGGAACCTAGTCTGTGAAATCAATCAACGTAGAAATTCTGCGGATGAAGCAGAGTCTGGGGAGTAGTCCCTCTTCTGCTGCTCTTCCCAACCCTCACCACATAAGGAGATCTTCAGACACTTTCAGGAGCCTCTGGGGTTCCACAGACCACAATATGAAAACCCCTAAACGCTTCACTTCTGTCTCAGAAAACTGGAGCCCAGGGCATTGGAGAATAGGCTTTGCTTAGGTGACATGTGAGGCAGTATTGCTGGAGCTGGAGCCAGTCTCGCATCTTGCCCCTACCCCTACCCCAGCCCCCCTAACTCACCAAGGCTTCCCTCTCCTCCTTTTATTCTATTCTACAAAACTACTTTCTAATTGTATAAGTGTGCATGTTGACACCCCCTCCACACACACATGGCTTGAAAAAAACACACCATAAGCTAAAAGTCTGTCTCTTTTTCTGAGAGGCAAAGTTGATGTTTTTAACCTTTGTCTGTAGTGTTCCCTCTGGGCCATGGTATCTCTCCTGGTCAGAGGTGAGGGTGTGTTTGTTCTTGTGCAGTAACAGTGGACAGCGGAGGATCAGTTAGACAGCTATTTATTAAGTGCCTACTGTGTGGGCTGGCTTGTATCAGACTCCCAACTGAATCTCAAAGCAGAAAGGATCCCAGGGACATGGGAGCAGCTGTGAATATCCACGACTGAGCCTCTGGCTTAGCTGCTCTTACTTTTACAGATGCTGCTGATTTGTAACTAGTTGTGTCCTTCCTTCTATTCACAGCACTTCTGTTTTCGAGCCCTAAAAGACAATGTGACCCACGCCCGTCTCCAGCAAATAAAAAGGAACCTCGCTCACCAGCAGCATGACATAATGGTGAGGGTCATCTGTATGAAGGGACCTCTGATGGCCATTGTAGAGTTTTGTCCAGACTTTTTAGACTCCAAAACCTTAGTGTCCATTTTCTCTAGTTAGCCATACTGGCTAACTCTTGGTTTTCCCTAATCTCATTTTGTATCTGTTTGCTCAGAAACTTGATAGCAGACTCAGAGGTCAGGCTCCTGATCTAGGGAATACACTTTGAGTCTTGCATTCCAGGTGGTGTTTGCACTGGGAATCTGTTGTCTTCAGTGGTTGGTTTACCTGAGGGCAACAAACATCCTATCTCTACTTATAGATCGCGTTTCTGGGTTTAGGAGGATGGGGTTTTTTGGTTTTGTTTTTCATTATGAAAATGTTCAAACATACAGAAAAATATAAAGAACAGTATAATGAACATTTATATACTTACAATCTAAATTCAAATATTAGCTGATTATTAATATTTACATTTTTTTGCTGAATCATTTTAAAGTAAATTACAGACAACATGAAACATTACGCCTAAACTTTTCGGCATTCATCGCCCAAAAATAACATTTTCCTTCATAACCACAATATCATTGTCATCCTTAATAAAATGAACAGTAATTCCCTAATTTGATCCAATGCCCAGCCAATATTCAGATCTTCACAGTTGCCCTCAAAATGTCTTTATAGATGTTTTTTTCAAACCAGGATCCAATAAGGGGTTGGTGACTCACTATATTTGGTTATATCTTTAAGCCTCTTAATAACAGCCCTCCTCCTTCTACTTCTTTTGTTTAACATGTTTATTTTGTAATTGTAGTAAAAAAAAATAACAAAATTTATCATCTTAACCACTGTCAAGAGTACAGTTCAGTGACATTGAGCACATTCCCATTATTGTGCAACCATCACTGCCATCCATCTCCAGAACTTTTTTCATCTTGAAAAACTAAAATTCTGTCTCCATCAAACACTAACTTCCCACTCTTCTCCCCCCTCCACCCCCAGCACCTGACAACCACCTTTCTCCTTTCTGTCTCTATGAATTTGACTACTGTAGGAACCTCATATTTACAGTACATACCCTTTGTTTGTTTTAGCGTTTATTTTTGAGAATCGGAGACTGAGCATGAGCAGGGGAGGGGCAGAGAGAGAGGGAGACACAGAATCTGAAGCAGGCTCCAGGCTCTGAGCTGTCAGCACAGCTGAGATTATGACATGAGCCAAAGTCAGATGCTTAGCTAAGCCACTCAGGTGCCCCCAGTACATACCCTTTTGTGACTGACTTAGTTCACTTAGCATAAGGTGTACTTTTTTTTTTCAATCACACTGATTTTTGGAAAAGGAGGGCCAACTATTTTGTACAATATTCCATACTCTCGATTTATCGGTTTCCTTGTGATGCCATTTCATCTTTTTTTAAAATATTGTTCGTGTAAACTAACGGTTAGATTTAAGGGCTTGATTAGACTGAAGTTAAACTTTTTTTCTTTTTTTTTTTGGCAAGCCTATTTCATAGGCAGTAATATCTGATAAGATCAGTTTTAACTTTTAAAATGGCATTGTTGGGGCACCTGGGTGGCTCAGTTAAGCATCCGACTTCAGCTCAGGTCATGATCCCATGGTTCATGAGTTTGAGCCCCGCATCAGGCTCTGTGCTGACAGCTCAGAGCCTGGAGCCTGCTTCGGATTCTGTGTCTCCCTCTCCCTATCTCTCTCTCTGCCTGTGTGCCCCTCTTCTCTCTCTCTCAAAAATAAAACAAACAAACAAAAAAAGATAAAATGCCATTGTCTTCTATGAGGCCCAGATGAGGAATAGCTTCAGCTTCTTCATTCTGATTTCCATAAACTGGAAAATCCATCTTTTTGCCTTTTATGTTGGCCCACAATAGCTCTGTATAGCTTAGCTGTAAATATTTTGTAAACCTGTTATATGTTGGGTACTCCTAGCTAAGGTAATTCCTGCTTTGGGGGAACTTGTAGTCTTTTGGGGTAAGGATTTGCTAATAGATTAAGAGAGATCATTTTACCTTTTGGCTTAATAAACCTCTGTTTCCTTCCTGTTTTACTTCAGCTGCTGCACAGGTTCTGGAACCTCTGGCAGTCTCGAATTGAGCAGAGGGAAGAGAGGGAGCAGCTCCCCTCACTGCGTGCTGCCTGGGACCACTGCAGGTAGGAACTCTGGCCTTCTCCTAGGGCTCTCTGGGGACTGACTCGCTGCACTCCAGAAGTGAGCACTTATTGTCCCTGCATGACTAGGCAGATTCAGAAAGGCCCTGCTATAAACCAGCAGTTCCTGAGCTTGCATTTTCCTTTTAGCTCATCAGATGAGAGGTGGAGTGAAGATGTTTGTGTTGGTTCTTGGTCACCATAGTTTAAAGTATGTACCTGCTGGTTCTCTGCCTCAATCCTTCAGGCTGCAGTGACGTTCACATCTTAGAATTCATGCATTGGTAGTGTTAAAGAGAAGGTTTAGGCGAGTGAGTATTTGTGGCTTGGTCTTGAAGAATGCAGAGAGTGTCTTGAGTTTTTTGGAGTTAATTATTCAATTAAAATAAATAAGCACTACATGTCTGTGAGGAATGCAGGTATAAAGTGAAAACTGAAAGCTCTCTGAATCCCTCCAATTCCTAAGTCCAATTCATTAGGTTCTTCAGAGGGAACCACTGTTCACTTTCTTGCTGCCAGAAATGTTCAACGTGCCCTCCTCCCCAGTAGTATAATCAACTTAATTCGCATAGTTGTAGGTCCCATTTTGGAGCACTTTTTTAATGAGTTGTTGAGAATCTCATTATTTAACTAAATTTGGAGTTATCAGGGTCTGTCATTGCTCTAAATCCTGGTTTACAGAACTGAATGTGGTTCTCACTCTTAGTATCACTTTTGTGAAAGGAGCTTGTCACAGACCCAGGTGGTCCTACACAAGCCCCAGACTAGTCATAAAACCAGAAAGTTCAGGATAGTTAGGGGATTTCATATGTATTACTCAAGTTCCAGAGACACTGTGCTTGGTGATCTACTTAGGTTTGTAAGAAAGTTGTCAAAATTTGGGGGCAAGCCACAGCCCAAAATCGGGTTGACAGATTTCATGTTGAATAATAGGTTCTTATTTCTCTCTCTCCCAGAGTGAAACCCATGGGGTGCCTTTAATGCTAAGATGTAACCACACCCAGACTTTCCAGTCTTAAAAAAACAAGCAACATTTTTATTTTTATTTTATTTTATTTTATTTTATTTTAATTTAATTTAATTTAATTTTAATATTTCATTTCCTTTCCTTTCCTTTCCTTTCCTTTCCTTTCCTTTCCTTACGAGAGTGAGTGTGCATGGGAGCAGGGGCAGAGCAGAGGGAGAAAAAGATTCTTAAGCAGGCTCCATGCTCAGCACAGAGCCCGATGCAGGACTTGATCTCACAATTGTGAGATCGTGATCTGAGCTGAAATCAAGAGTCAGACACTTAACCAACTGAGCCACTCAGGTGCCCCCAAACAGCATTTTTAAGACCCAAAGCCTGAAAGTGCAATAGGCAATACCTTGGTGTTATGTGTTTTATTTCAGAATAACGTTGCTATGCAAGTGTATCAAATTGTGGTTACTGTATACTCAGAAGAGACGATACAAGCAGGTATGGAGTACTTCATAGTAGATAATTCCACTGGGTTACATTCTTGGATCCATTTGCTTTGGAAAGATTCTTGGAAAAGACCTATACTAAGGGGTCTTAGTGTTCTGATTTGGAAGAGGGGTTGCTGTAAAAAGCTCAAAGGTATTTCCCCCAGATCCCTCTAGTGACATTGGAAAGTTTCCATAAGCCCCATTCCTTCATCTGCTGGGAAAACGCACATGCTGAGAGTGATGAGCTCTTAACCAGCCATTCCATTCACATCATTACTCACTTATTATATTAGGTGGCCAACCTTCAGGAAGTACTGGAAAAGGTACAGAACGTAAGTGCTGTGTCTGAGCGCTAAACAGTGTGAGACCTGTACCCACAGCAGGTGGGAGGATGTGAGGGTCAGGCTGGCAAATTAGTAAAGGTAGATTGAGAAAGGATTCAGTTCCATTTTTTTAAAGTTTTATTTAAGTAATCTCTACACCTGACGTGGGGCTCAAACTCACAACCCCGAGATGAAGAGTTGCATGCTCTTCTAACTGAGCCAGCCAGGCACCCTCTAATCAGTTCCATTTAAGAAAGACTCATTTAGCATCTGCTGTACCTCAGACACTGCTAAGCACTGAGAATACAGTTGTGATACAAACCAAGTAAAATTCCTGCTCCCGCAGGCCTTGTAATTTAGCACCAGGGTGGCAAATTAGCTGTAATGATGGGAGCAGCTGTTGAGAGTGCTGAACCAAGGATTTCAAGGCCACCTTTAGGCTTGGGGGAATTTGTGTTCAACTGATAATGTCTGCATGGGCATTGCAGTAGTAAGTGGTGCTGCCCATGGCTCTTTTTGGCCATCCATGGTGAAATGGAGGAAGACACAAACCAAACTCCTGCCAGTTGTTTTTCTGCTGCCTTCTCCACCCCCACCACCGTCTGCTTCTAAAGTCTAACACATGAATCTGAAGAATTTGGCTGTTTCCTCATAGTGTTGAGATAGAATCTGAATTTTCTAACAAGGTGTACAAACTCCTTTGGGAGCTGGTCTCTGGCTGTTTCTCTGCCCTTTCCTATTATCACTCTGTTCCTTCAGAGTGCAGCTAAGCTGCAAGTCCTTCCCTGAATGTGCTTCTCACTGTACCTGCACTTTTTTTCTTAAGTTTACTTATTTATTTTGAGAGAGAGAGATGGCAGGGGAGTGGCAGAGACAGGGAGAGAGAATCACAAGCAGGCTCCGTGCTGTCAGCACAGAGCTCAGTGTGGGGCTTGATCTCACAAACCATGACATCATGACCTGAGCCAAAATCAAGAGCTGGTCGCTTAACCAGCTGAGCCACCCAGGCATCTCTGTACCTGCACTTCCCTGTCCCTCCTACCTGTTCAGCTCAGGTGCTACCTCTTTCCCCAGCGCCACACCATGTGTGGTTTTACCAGCATATTCATCATATCATTATGTAGGTGTCTACATGCCTCTCTCCTGCCAGACTGTGAGCTACTTGAGGGTAGGCCCTGTCTCTTTCTTCTCAGCTCGACAGTGTTGACAAAGGGAAGGTGCCAACTAATGTTTAGACAAATGAATGAACAAACAAGTGAACAGACAGACTGCCATTGGTTGCTTTGGAGTTTTTCCTAAAGATCATCCCAATTCTTGCTCTTTGGGTGGTACCAGCCTAGGGCATCGTTTGCCTTCCACACCTGGAAAATGCTTAGAGTTGCTGCATTATTTGACATTCCTTTGGATGATGTGGCTGTTTCTGAAAGGATGTTGCCACTTGGTCTCTTAAGCTCATTTAATGCAAGCTCACCAGAAGATAGAGACCTTTTAGAAAAAGAATCTGCTTGCTAGGGTTGAAAAGTGTTTATTTAAGGTGGAAAAGAAACAGAGAGTCTCCTATTTTCCTCCTGGAAAAAGAGAGCCCCTGGACACTGGGACCCAGCATTGGTGGAAAGGTCAAGGCAAGTGTCAGTGTTCTTATCTCTCACACTGCTCTTACATGGCCTGCATAATATAGAAGGTCTGAAAAATAGTAAGAGCCCTTGCTTAGTTGCTGTTGGATTTTTTTTTCTTTTCAAATCTTTAGCTAACAATCTGAACGTCATCTAAGGAGATGACATCAGAGAACATCAAGTTCTTTAGGGAGAACATCAGTTCTTTCTATTTCAGGCAAAGATAAAAATATTATTCATTGTGGGTTTCTTTCTTTTTAAAAAGTAATACGTAAAGAATGGCAAAATGTTTGCTAATTGTTGGGGCTAGATGGTAAGTTCATGGGGATTCATTATAGTATTGCTTCTACTTCTGTTTACATTTGAAAATGTAAATGCCCTTAAGCAATATATAGACATTATAATTTGAGAAGTGTAGGAATACATAAAAGAAAAAAAAAAATAAAACACCCATAGTCTTAAGATAACATTTGGTGAGTAAGTCTGGTATCTTTTTTCCTCCGTGTGTGTGGGAGTATGTATATCATATATTCACACACACACACATATGCTTACTGTTCAGTTATCTGTTGCTATGTGAAAAATCACCCCAAACCCAGTGGCTTAAAAAAAACAACCATTTTGGGGCGCCTGGGTGGCTCAGTCGGTTAAGCGTCCGACTTCGGCTCAGGTCACGATCTCGCAGTCCGTGAGTTTGAGCCCCGTGTCGGGCCCTGTGCTGACTGCTCAGAGCCTGGAGCATGTTTCAGATTCTGTGTTTCCCTCTCTCTCTGATCCTCCCCCGTTCATGCTCTGTCTCTGTCTCAAAAATAAATAAACATTAAAAAAAATTAAAAAAAAAACAACCATTTTATTACGCCTATGGATTCTGTGGGTCAAAAATTGAAAGAAGACATAACAAAGGTGGTTGGTCTTTGCTCCATGATTACTGGGGCCTCAGCTGGGAAGTCTGATGGCAGGGCATTAGGATCATCTAGAAGTTTCTTTACTAACATGGCTGGTTCCTGGACTGGAATAACTCGAAGACTGAGCTCATCTGGGATTGTTAACCAGAGCACCTACATCAGGCCTCTCTGAGAGGCTTGGATTGCCTCACGCATGATGATGGTGGCCTCAGGGCGGTCAGACTTCCTGTGTCGCTGCTCACTCCAAAAGTGTCACAGTGAACCAGACACAAGCTGTGTGGCCTTTCATGACCTAGCCTCCGAAGTCACATGTTGATATTTTCACCATTCTCTGTTGGTCAAAGCAGTCACTGTCCTGCCCAGATTCAAGGGGATGGGACTTTTCAGTAAAGGAAGACCCAAGAATTGGAGGTCCTGTTTTAAAATCTACCATATGTTTTATCCCAAAGTTTTGGATCATGAAGGCATATGTATTTTTTTATGTTGGTTTTCTGTCTTCCTACTGATATTTAGTGATATAGTAGTAGCCTTTCATAATTACATAAAAATTTAAAGAATCTGTATTGCAAATGAACATCATAAACAAAATCAACAGATATATTACAGGGTGGGAACAGTGTTGTTAACACACATGACAAAGAACTGATAAATTTTGTAAGGTTCAAAAAGCCCATTTATATCACTGAGGTAAGCACTGGCAGATGTAAAACAGGCAATGGTATGAACACTTAGTACATAGGACAAAACATTTAGATATATGCATGTGTATATGCACACACACACAAATGTGTGAAGAGATGCTCAACCTGTTTGTTTTTTTTTTAATTTTTTTTAACGTTTATTTATTTTTGAGACAGGGAGAGACAGCATGAACGGGGGAGGGTCAGAGAGAGAGGGAGACACAGAATCTGAAACAGGCTCCAGGCTCTGAGCTGTCAGCACGAGCCTGATGCGGGGCTTAAACTCACAGACCGAGAGATCATGACCTGAGCCGAAGTCGGGCGCTCAACCGACTGAGCCACCCAGGTGCCCCTCAACCTGTTTTTAAAGTAAAAATCTCTTCCTTCTCATATTTCATTCTTCACCTATTGTGTTGACAAAGATTAAAAATAATTATCTTAATCTTTTTCTCAATTTTGTGTAGAAAGCAACTGTCCCTCTAGAGTGTGACCCTGAAAGGTCATTTTTTTTTTAATAATATAACGTACAAATAAAGGCCATTCATTGTTTTACTGTAGCGGCTGCAGTCCAGAGCAGACAGTCACTTCCAGCAGAGAGCCCTGCCTGTGGCCTTTCACGCATGGAGAAAACTCTGGCGATGTCACCAGCAGGAAAGTGTCCTCAATGCAAGAGCAGCACTCTTTCACAGGTATGCTGTGCAGCTCCTGTCTGTGCAGGCTTCTCAGGTCTAATTCTGCTGCCCCCACTGCCATTTGTGTTGTTTTTCTGCTTCCTAGGCCCCTAGGCCCTGGTTCTTCCTGGTTTTTCAATTAGGTGAGCTCATTGATTTCATGGAGCAGGAAAAGACAGCCACTATTTCTCCTGGGAAAGCTTTTGCTCATCTTTATTGCAAATGCTTTCAGAACAGCCTGAGTTTTATGCCCCTTTCCTCATTGCAAGCCAGTGTGAGCTCCATTAAAGCTGCCCATTAGCTTTCTGGATCAGAGTGTGGTTGGACCTTGCTTTGCCTTGGCAGGCATTCTCGAGTGTGATTTCCCTGAAATGCTTGCTTCCTGTTCTGCTAGACCTGAATTTCTGAAGTTTGAAGTATAGTCGTCAACAAAATTAGGATGGGCAAAGAGCAGAGAGCTATGTCTTTTTAGCTCCCACAGAGGTAAAATTTGCCCATAGCAGATCCTTGCTGCATTCTGGCAGAATATAACAAAGAACTTAATAATCACTGACTGTGTGTCTACCACTGTGGTGGGTGTGGTGTGATGGGAGAAAGGAAACAGATATATAAGCTCATTCACCTATGACATCACCAACTTCATTAATAATTTTCCTTCTCACAGCAGTCCTAAGAGAACAGGCTCAAAATGACAAATGACTCCCCCATGTAAAACAACCAGTAAGTGGCAGAGCCAGGTTTCAGTTCAGGTCTCCTTGACTCCAGGGACTTTGTGCTAGATCAAAAGGAAGATCTTTTTGATGACTTTGTAGAAACTTTCAATCTTTGTGAGGAGGTAAGACTGATACACAAGAAACAATTGAGGAACCATTCCAGAGAATAGATCCATGTGTCCTCAATTATGTCAGCCCTGAGTTCTTCTAGAGCTCAGAGCTGGTGCTGAGGGAAGTCCCTGGGGGAAGCATGCTATGAGCTGAGGGGTGAGGATGGATGGCAGGAGTGGGCAAGATGAGGAGGACCAGGCCCAGGGGATCACCCAGGCCCATAGAAAGATAACAGATGTTTAAGCAGGTGCATGTAACTAGTAAAGTGATAGTTGTGGAGATTGCCCTGAGAAAAGTGTATATGAATTTAGGACAGAGAGACCAAGAGGCAGGGATGTAGGAGAAGTTACAATGATTTTGACTTTGAAGGACTCTGAGTGCTAGTCTGAGGGGATCAGCCAGAAATCTGAGTCCTTAGCACAAAGTTCAAGGAGAAGATTATTAGGGGGAAGCCCTGAGAAATTAGAGGCTGACAAGGGGACAGCACTTACCTTTTCCCCTTCTGCAGACCATGGCTTCACCTTTACCTAGTTCCTGTATTGATGTCTGATATGAGATTCCTTTGAAAAATGTCATTAATACTTAACACACACACACACACACACACACACACCCTTTGTTTCTTTTACAAAGTCATGATTTATTCTGTTGCTTTTTTGTATTTTGGCATGCTGCAGAGACTTTCACATTTTGAGAGTACTTTCAAAATAGCCAAGAGGAGGGGTACCTAGGTGGCTCAGTCAGTTAAGTGTCCAACTTCAGCTCATGTCATGATCTCACAGCTCATGAATTCGAGCCCCGAATCGGGCTCTGTGCTGACAGTTCAGAGCCTGGAGCCTGCTTTGAATTCTGTGTCTCCCTCTCTCTCTGCCCCTCCCCCGCTCATACTCTGTCTCTCTCAAAAACAAATAAACATTAAACACACACACACACACAGTAGCCAAGAGGAGTTTCTAAAAGAATTTTTGTTGAGGCACCTGGGTGGCTCACTCGGTTAAGCATCTGACTCGGTTTCAGCTCAGGTCCTGATCTCAGAGTTTCATGGGTTCAAGCCCCACACTGGGCTCTATGCTGACCATGTGGAACCTGCTTGGGATTCTCTGTCTTCCTCTCTCTCTCTCTTTGCCCCTTCCCCACTTGTACTGTCTCTGTCTCTCTCAAAATAAATAAATAAACTTAAAAAAAAGTAGAAGTTTTGGGGCGCCTGGGTGGCTCAGTCGGTTAAGCGGCCGACTTCGGCTCGGGTCATGATCTCGCGGTCCGTGAGTTCGAGCCCCGCGTCGGGCTCTGTGCTGACAGCTCGGAGCCTGGAGCCTGTTTCAGATTCTGTGTCTCCCTCTCTCTCTGACCCTCCCCCGTTCATGCTTTGTCTCTCTCTGTCTCAAAAATAAATGAAAAAACGTAAAAAAAAAAAAAAAAAAAGTAGAAGTTTTAAAAAATTTTTTAATTAAAGGATTTTTGTTGGGGATCAGTCTTGGGTGATTTTACAGTTATCATTCGTGAGACAAAAAGGTGGAGGGTGAATTGGAGACAGGGAAGTAGGCAGAAGGCTTGGAAGATAACCAAGGCCTGATGTGGATTTAGCCTGATCTGGATTTTATCTTGTTTTAGTTTAGTTGGATCTTTTTAGAAAACTTAGTTTTTTAGGTTCCTGCCTTTCTGGTCATGAGGGAGCAAAGTGATGGAGAGCCTGGCTTGGAAGCTAGACAGGCCCGAGTTCAGACCCTATCTTATAGGGTTGTCATGAAAAGTAGTGAGATAATCCATGTGGAATACAAACAGAATGTCAGCACAAAATATCAACCTTCCTCCTAACCCCTAGAATTGATTTGTGATTCCTACAGTAAATGAATATTCATAGGTTTCGTACGGAGTTTAGCAAATCAGAGTTCCCCCAAAATATGTATGTTCTATTTTTCCATAATTCTTAGGATATTTTTTAAATATCTTAGGAATATGGACAGAATTTATAGTGGGAGCTCATGAATGACAACTAAAAATTGTCGTTTCTTAACCTACCAGTGAAATACTATTCTGAGAATGAGACAAGACTGTTTTGTCTTTTTTTTTTTTTAATTGAGCTAAAATTAATAGTGAAAGGCACATATGTTAAGTAAATAGTTTGATGAGTTTTCACAAATTGTATACCTGGATAATCAACAACCCGGTCAAGATCCACAACATTTCCATCACCTCAGAAAGTTCCCTCATTTCCTTCCAGTTAATTCCTAACCCCCACATGTAACTATCATCCCAGGTTAATTTTGCATGTTTTTGAACTTTATATAATGGGATCATACAGTGTATGTTCTGTTGTTTCTGGCTTTTATTATTTATCTTTTGAGAGAGAGAGAAAGAGAGAGAGAAGGGAAGGGCAGAGGGAGAGAGAGAGAATCTTAAGCAGGCTCCATGCCCAGCACAGAGCTGACATGGGGCTTGATCTCACAACAGTGAGATCATCCCCTGAGCTGAAATCAAGAGTCAGATGCTTAATCCATTGAGCCACCCAGGCGCCCCAGTGTCTGACTTGTTTTAAAGTTCAATGTACTATTTTTGAGGTTGAGCCATGTTTCTTGTTTACTGAGTAGTATTGTATGAATATAAGACAATATTTTGATCCATTTAAACATATGAGTTGTTGCCAGTTTGAGGCCATTATGAATAAATCTGCTGTGAACCTTTAGGTGGATGGTGTTGTCATTTCTCTTGAGTAGATACTAGAAGCCGACTTTTGGATCACAGGGTAGAGATATGCTTAATCTTAATCCTACAGGGGGTCATGTCATTATACACCCACCAGCCTGGTTGTTCCACATCCTCATCAACATTTGGTTTTGACAGTGTTTTTAATTGAGCCACTCTGGTTGATGTGGAGTGCTGTCTTATTTCCTGTCGACTAATAATGCTGAGCATCTTTTTAAAGCCTCATCAGCCAGGATCAAAAGTCTGTAGTTTTACCAAGTCAGATTGATTGCCTTTGAAGGAGGGAATTCCAGAGGAATTCTGGAATGGTGCTGTTTCTGAGGGAAAGGAATTTGTAAAGTTTGTGTTCCCACTAAAGGATTCTGAAGAGGGAAAAGAGAAACAGGGATTAGTTTTGGATTGTTCACTATTTCTTTCTTTCTTGGTTTTTTTTTTTTTTTTATGTTTATTTTTGAAAGAGAGCAAGCAGGAGAGGGGCAGAGACAGAGGGAGACAGAGGATCCTAAGCAGGCTCTGTGCTAAGAGCAGACAGCTGATGTGGGGCCCGAGCTCACGAACTGTGAGATCATGACCTGAGCCGAAGTCAGACACTCAACTGAGCCACCCAGGTGCCCTGGATTGTTTGCTGTTTCTGAGGCAAAATTAGGAGGGATGAGCAGTGGGGTTCACTAGGGAGTACTGTTATGTGTGCCCTCAGGAATAAATGAAAACAGCAAAGCTTGTCTGGAGCATCATTGGTAAGGAAGAAATCACCACTCAGAGTAAAGAAGCCCTCGTGGCATTTTACAACTAACTGCTGCATACCTTGGGAGAAACCATTTCCTTGCAGCTGGCTTTATGAATTAACAGTATTTTTTTGATGAGCAAGCCTGTTTAATTTTGTTACAGTCCAGTTCATCAAATTTTTTCTTTTATAATTACTGATTTTTGGGTTTTCTCCAAAAAAATATTTACCTATACCCAAGATCTTAAAAGATATTTTCCAACATTTCCCCTGGAAGGTTTATAGTTTTAGCATTTCATGTAGGTCTGTGATCATCTTGAACTTTTTTCTGTATATGGTCTGAGGTAGGAGCCAAGAATTAACTTTTTTCTGTTTTTCAGGTTTTTCCAGTACTATTTGTTGAAAAGACTTTTCATTCCTGAATTGAATTACCTTGACACCTTTGTTGAAAATCAGTTGCATCTATTTCTGGACTTTCTCTTCTGTTCCATTTATTTACTCATTTATCCTTATGCTGTTACCATACTGTCTTGATTATTGTATCTTTATAGCAAGTTTTGAAATCAGTTCTTCAATTTTATTTTTCCTGGGATTTTTTTTTATTTGGGATTGCACTGAATCTATATAGATCAATTTAGGAGAGACTGGACGTCTTAAACATATTGATACTTCCAATAAGTGAACATGAACGTCTCTATTTATATAGCTTTTCTTTGTTTTCTCAGTGTTTTGTAACTTTGCATAGGAGTTTTGTATGTATATTATAAAATTTATTCCTAAATGCCTTTTTTATGATACTGTGAATAGAATTATTTTAAAAATTCATTTCCAATTGTTTGTCCTACAGTATAGAAATACAACTGATACCTTGTGCTTTGTGACCTTTCTAGATTCATTTACTGATTTGAGTCTGTTGTGAGATGAAGCCCCATGTCAGCTCTGTGCTGGGCATGGAGCCTGCTTAAGATTCTCTCTGTCTCCCTCTTTCTCCCTCTGCCTCTCTCTTCTTCTCTCTTTCTCTCTAAAAAATAAATAAAAGCCAGATACAACAGAACACATACTGTATGATCCCATTATATAGAGTCTTGTCTTATTGCACTAACTAGCATCTCCAGTAAAGTCTTGAGCAGAGGTAATGAGAGGATACATAATTGTCTTTTTCCTATCTTGGGAAAACAAAAACAGTTTTCACCATTGAGTATTTTTATAGATACCCTTTATTAGATTGACAGTGTTCCCTTTTGTTTATTGAGAGTTTTTATTATGAATGGTGGTTAAATTTTTCCAGATGCTTTTTCTTTATTTATTGAGATGATCATATGGTTTTCCTGATTTCTATATTAAATCAACCCATATTCCTGAGATATAGAACCCCCTTAGCCATGATATATTATCTTTTCCACATGCTGTTGATTTTTTTAAAATATTGTAAAAGTTTTTGTTTATTTGTTTTGAGAGAGAGAGAGTTAGGGGGAGGGGGCACAGGGAAAGAGAGAGAGAGAGAGAGAGAGAGAGAGAGAATCCCAAGCAGGCTCCGCATCCCAAGCGGCCTCCGCATCCCAAGCAGGCTCCGCATGCAGGGCTCGAACTCACAAGCCATGAGATCATGACCTGAGCCGAAATCAAGTGTCACATGCTTAACCAATTGAGCCACCCAGGTGTCCCTCACATGCTGTTGATTTTGGTTTGTTAATGTTTTATTTGAAAATTTTACATGTACTTTCATGAGGGATATCGGTCTGTAGTTTTCTTGTAATGTTTGTCTTTCTTATTTCTTTCAAATTTTTGTAGAATTTAATAGTGAAATTATCTGGACCTAGAGTTTCCTTTATGGATATGTTTTTGGTTACAGATTTAATTTTGAAAATAGATACAGAGCTACTAAGAGTTTCTTTTCGTGTTAGTTTTGATGAGCTGTTTTTCAAGGAATTTTTCGTTCTATCCAAGGTGTCACATTTAGTGGCAGAAAGCTGTTCATAAAAGTGTTTTTGACTCTTTTAATGTCTGTAGAATTAATGATGATACTACCCTGTTCATTCCTGATTTGGGTAATTTGTGTTTTTTCTCTTTTTTTCTTGATTAGTCTCACTAGGAATTATCAGGTTGTGTGTGTGTGTGTGTTTTAACTTTTGCTTTACTGATTTTCTTATTGTATATTTTTCTTACGTTGATTCCAGCTCTTCATTTTGCTTCTCTTTCTACTTACTTCGGATTTAATTTGCCCTCTTTTTTTTTTCTTAACCTTAAGATAGAAGCACAAATCACGGTTTTTGGTTTTTTTTTTTTAATTTTATTTATTTTTTAGCAATCTCTACACCAGCATGGGGGCTCGAACTTATAGCCCCAAGATCAAGAATCACATGCTCCGTCAACTGAGCCAGCCATTCACCCCCACCTTTTCTTTTTGTTGTTGTTTGATTATCCATTTTAAATGTTCAAATAGGAATTTTCAATTTCAATAGGAATGTTCAAATAGGAATTTTCTTGATATATTGTGGTTTTTTTGTTTTTGTTTTTATTTATTTTTGAGGGGGGGGAGAGCACAAGTGGGAGAGGGGCACAGAGAGGGAGACACAGAATCCAAAGCAGGGTCAGAGCCCAATGTGGGGCTTGAACCCACAAACCCCGAGATCATGACCTGAGTCACAGTTGGACGCTTAACCAACTAAGCCACCCAGGTACCCCGATATACTATTGTTTTTAATTATTAATTTAATTCCATTGTGGTAGAGAACATACCTTGTATAACTTCAGTTTTTGACTGTTTTGACATGTTTTATGGTCGCATATATGTGGTCTCTTTTGGTGAACTTTGTTTTTTCCCATGTGCACTTTAAAAGAATGTTTATACTACAGTTGTTGGGTATAGTATTCTATAAATGTCTATTAGGATGATTTGGTTGGTAATCATCTTCAAATTTTTATATCCTTACAGGTTTTTTGTTTGTCTACTTGTTCTCTCAATTACTACAGAGGAGTGTTAAACATCTCTAGCTATGGGATGTCTGGGTGGCTTAGCTGGTTAAGCATCTGACTCTTGATTTCAGCTCAGGTCGTGATCTCACGGTCATATATGATCAAACCCCGTGTCAGGCTTTGTGCTGGGCATGGAGCCTCCTTGGGATTCTGTCTCTCCCTCTCCTTCTGCCCCTCTCCCACTTGTGTGAGCATTCTCTCTCTCTCTCTCTCTCTCTCTCTCTCTCTTTCTTTCTCTAAAGAAAAAAAATCTCTAGTTATGATTATGGATTTGTCTATTTCTCCTGGTAATACTAACAGTTTTGCTTCATGTTTTTGGAAGCTCTGTTATTTGGTCCATGTACAGTTATGATTGTTATGTTTTCCTCATGAATTGCCCTTGTATCATTTTGAAATGAACCTCCTTATTTTTGGTACTAGTTCTTTTCTCAAAGTCTACTTTGACTTAAAATATTCTCACCAGCTTTTTTTATATTTACAGTTTACATGGTTTACCCTTCCCACTCTTACTTTCAGTTTGTTTGTCTTCCTATTTAATAAAGCATGTCCTGTAAACAGCATATAGTTGAAGTTAATTTTTTATCCAGTATGACAATTTCTGCTTTTTAATTAGTGTGTGGTTCATTTATATTTAATGTAATTGTTGATATGGTTGGGCTGGAGCCTATGTCCAGTTTTTGTTTCTCTGTTCCTTCTTTTCTGCCTTATTCATTTAAAAAATTTTTAATTGTTCATTTAAATGAAAAATTTTAATTGTTCATTTAAGTGGACAATTTTAATTGTTCATTTAAATTTTAATTTACATTAAAAGTAAATTAAAATTTACATTTTATTTCCTATATTGACTCTTTAGCTCTATACCTTTTGTATTTTTAAAATTGTCTTTCTAGGGATGCCTGGGTGGCTCAATTGGTTGAGTGGCTGACTCTTGATATTGGTTCAGGTCATGATCTCACAGTTTTATGGGTTTGGGCCTTGTGGTGGGCTCCGTGCTGACAGCACAGAGCCTGCTTGGAATCCTCTTTTTCTCTCTGCCCCTCTCTTGCTCATACATCCTCCTGCACGCACTCTCTCTCTCTCTCAAAATAAATAAACTTAAAAAAAATAAAATAAAATTGTCATTCCAGGAATTATAATATGCATCGTTAATTTATTACCTATTCTATCATACCACTTCATGTTAAGTGTAAGAATATAAAAACAGTAGAATTCCTTTCCGCTCTATCCTTGATGGTATTTATTGTCCTACATTTTACCCATGTAATGTTACTATTTTTGCTTTAAACAGAATTCTTTTTAAAAATTAACAGGAGAAAAAAGACAGTCTTTTATACATACTCACATATTTTCCATATTTAATATTCTTTGTTTCTTCCTATAAATCTGAGTTTTCATCTGTATGCTTTCATCTTTTCAGCCTGAAGAAGATCCTTTAGCATTTTTATAGTATGAGTCAGCTGGAGATGAATTATCTCTGCTTTTGTTGATGGTTCTTTCACTCTCACTCTCATTTTTAAAGGACCTTTTCCTGGCAGTGCCTGGGTGGCTCAGTCCATTAAGTGTCCAACGCTTAGTTTCAGCTCAGGCCATGGTGTCCCAGTTCCTGGGTTTGAGGCCCGTGTCACGCTCCGTGCTAACAATACAGAGCCTGCTTGGATTCTCTCTCTTTGCCCCTCCCCTGCTCATGCTCTCTCTTACTTACTCTCTCTTAAAATAAATAAACTTAAAAAAAACAAAAAAGGACCTTTTCCTAGATATGGAACAATGAGTTGATTTCTCCACCCCTCACTCCTGAGTTATTTATTTATTTACTTACTTAAAAAAATTTTTTTTAATGTTTATTTATTTCTGAGACAGAGACAGAGCATGAGTGGGGGAGGGGCAGAGAGAGAGAGGGAGACACAGAATCAGAGGCAGGCTCCAGGCTCTGAGCTGTCAGCACAGAGCCCGACGCGGGGCTTGAACTCACAAACCATGAGATCATGACCTGAGCTGAAGTCGGTCGCTCAATCGACTGAGCCACCCAGGAGCCCCCCAAGTCTTTTAAAGACACCTTCCCTTGTCTTCTGGCCTCCATTATTTATGTTGTAAAGTCACCCATCATTTTTATTGTTCTTCCCCTGGATGTAATCTGTCTCTCTTCCTTTGCCTTTAAGATGTTTTTATTAAGCTTTGGTTTTCAACAGTTTGGAGTGTGATATGTTTTAAGTGTAGTTTTCTTGTGTTTATCCTGCTTGGGGTTAGTTGAGCTAACTTGAATCTGAGGTGTTTCCCCCTCCACCACCACCACCACCAAATTTGGAAAGTCTTTTACCATTATTTCTTTAAATAATTTATCTATCCTATATCCTTTCTTCCCTCTTTCTATGACTCTATAATTACACAGTGTTAGACTATGTGATGTTGTCCCACAGGTCACTGAGGCTCTGTTTTTTTTTTTCTTTTTCTCTCTTTTTCAGATTGGGTACTTTCTATTGATCTTCCAATAGAAAGTCTTTAGTGGTCTCTTTCCTTCACTTTCTCATTTGTAGCTCATCCAGTGGTTTTTCTCCTTCAGATATGGTACTTTTCAGGTCTAGAATTTTCTTTCTTCCTTTCTTTTTTTCCAATTCTGGTAAAACATAACATAAAACTTACCATATTGGTAATTTTTAAGTATACAATTCAGTGGCATTAAGCACATTTGCGATATTATGTAGCCATCACCACTATCCATCTCCAGAACGTTTTCATCATCCCAGACAAATTCTGTATCCATTAAAAATTAACTTCCCATTTCCATCTACTCCTAGCCCCTGGGAATCTCTCATCTACTTTCTGTCTCTGAATTTGCCTATTCTAAGTATCTCATTTACATGGAATTGTGTAATAGTAAACCTTTTGTGTCTGGCTTATTTTACTTAGCATAATGTTTTCAAGGTTTATCCGTGTTGTAACATGTATAAAAATTTCATTCCTTTTTATGGTTGAATAATGTTCCATTGTATATACCACAGTTTGTGTATGCATCCGTATGTTCATAGACACTTGGATTATTTCTGCCTTTTAACTATTGTGGATAATGCTGCTGTGAGCATCGTTGTACATACATATGTACAACGATGTATGTATGTTTGGGTCCCTGCTTTTAGTTCTTTTGGTTTTATATACCTGGAAATGGAATGCACCAAATCATATGGTAATTCTACATTTACTTTTTGAGGAGCCACCACAGCATTTGGTTCTTTTTTGTACTTTCTATTTTTCTGTCAAGATTCCTTGTCTGTTAACTAATTTTGTTCATCTCTTAAGTACACAAACTTGGGGCACCTGGGTGGCTCAGTCATTTGGGTATCAGACTCTTGATTTTGGCTCAGGTCATGATCTCCCAGTTTGTGAGTTCAAGCCCCACATTGGGCTCTGTGCTGACAGTGCAGAGCCGGCTTGGGATTCTCTCTTTCCTTCTCTCTCTGCCCCTCTCCTGCTCTCATTCTTTCTCTCTCAAAATAAATAAATAAAACTTTTTTAAAAAAAGTACACAAACTTATTTATAATAACTTTTTAAGTGTTTGCTGATACCAACATTTGTGTCATTGTCTTGTTGACAGCTATTTTTCCTTTAAAGGGTTTTGCATTTTATTCTGGCAGGCAATAGTTGCTGTTTCTTCTGGTGGTTCCTGTTGATCGTATCAAGTATGATTCTATTCTTCATTTGTGTGGGTCTGTGTGTGTGTGTGTGTGTGTGTGTGTGTGTAAGATTTTATTTTTTTTTATTTTTTTTTTTTTTTAACATTTATTTTTGAGACAGAGAGAGAGCATGAACGGGGGAGAGTCAGAGAGAGGGAGACACAGAATCCGAAACAGGCTCCAGGCTGTGAGCTGTCAGCACAGAGCCCGACGCGGGGCTCGAACTCACGGACCGCAAGATCATGACCTGAGCTGAAGTCGGGCGTCCAACCGACTGAGCCACCCAGGCGCCCCAAGATTTTATTTTTTAAGTAATGTCTATACCCAGCATGGTACTTGAACTTACCATACTGAGATCGAGAGTTGCCTGTTCTATCAACCGAGGCAGCCAGGCACCTCACGTGGAAGCTCTTTAAATTTTGTCTTCAGTGTTAGAGCATAGCTCTTGTTACTGAGGCTTAGCCTTTCTGAATTCTGATGTTCTCAGCAAAGTCTCTCCATTCAGGCTGGGTCAGAACTCCATCTCCCAGCCCTTTCTAACCTCTGGTCATCTCCATCCAGCTGTCAGCCCTGATATCAGCTATCAGCCTCACAGAGCCTGCCTGTACAGTGTTATATGTAGATGGAGCAGACTCACATGGAAGTTTGGGTGTTCCCCTTATGGAGTGTGCAAGGTGTCTGTGAGCATGCCTCTGGGGCAGGGCGAGTTCTCTACCTGCCCAGGTTCAGGAAGGCCACATGTGTCCATACAGTCTTTCACCTGCAGTTTTGAACTCTAGTCTCTGCCTCAACTCTGTGAAACTCCTTCTCTGCTTGGATTCCCTCCCCCTGCCCCCATGGTTCAGAACATGCCCTCGGGCAGAAAGTCTGGGCAGCCAGAGAGCTCACCTTACTTGTTTCTCATCTCTAAGTATCACAGTCTGTGTTGCCTGCTGTCCAGGGCTGAAAACAGTTGCATCATATATTTTGTTCCATGGTTTTACCAATGCACAGCTCCTAGTGGCCATTGACCAGTTGTCCCAGTGCTGCTTTTGCAGGATTTGACGTCATTATGGTGAGTAGGGAGTCCTAGGCAGAGGTGACGAAGCAGTGGTTCTCAAACCTGTTCCTTGTCTGTCTCACTTGGAACACTTGTTTTAAACATCATTTCTAGGGGCCCACTTCAGACCTACCATTTCCTGGGGCCAAAATTATCTCCCGGAGGCCTGGAATCTGTTTTCAACCACTTCCCACAGGGATTTATGTAGCAGCAACCTGGCTGGTCAGAATGAACTAGAAAGGCTTTCACTAATGGTCATTGAGCACTGTTAGTAATTCAGTGTGGAACTGAACTGATGAAGAGACAAGGTCTCAAAGTCAGTCTTTTTCGTACTGTGTGAATGCTTCGCTGACACCAGAAATCACTTGGAGAGTATTGGGTTGTCTGTGGGGCTTTTTGGTTACTGTTGTTTGCTTTCCTGGTCTTTCTCTTTCCTTCCCCCCATATCAACTTATTCACCTTTTCTTTTTTTTAATGTTTATTTATTTTTGAGAGAGAGAGAGAGAGAGAGAGAGAGAGACAGAGCACGAGCAGGGGAAGGGCAGAGAGAAAGGGAGACACAGAATCTGAAGTAGGCTCCAGGTTCCAAGCTGTCAGCACAGAGCCTGACTTGGGGCTTGAACCCGCGAACCATGAGATCATGACCTGAGCCAAAGTCAGATGCTCAACCGACTGAGCCACCCAGGCGTGCCATCAACTTATTCAATAGCATAAGAGGAAAAATCCAATTATTTGGAACTTCTCATTCTTATTTGTAGTTGCTTTGTTTTAAGTCCATTATTATGATGATGATGTTTGCCATTTTATTTATGTATGTATGTATGTATGTATGTATGTATGTATTTATTTATTTATTTATTTAAATTATTTTAGGGAGATGTTGGAGAGGAAAGTATTTGCTGTTTGGTGGCAGAAGATGTTTCAGCATCGAGAAAACCGCCTGGCAGAGAGAATGGTAAGTGGCCATCCCTGAGGAGGCAGGACCTGTTTCAAGTCTTTGCACTTGCTGCCTCTTCTGCTCTGGATGTTGCCTGGAACCCAGACCCACACCGAGGGGTGTTCTGCCTGTGACCAGGACTCACGAGACAGGGCAGGGCGTGGGGTGCCTATTGACTTTGTCAGCAGAGTCTATATGTGGCTTCTAGGCCAGGGCAGCTTGTTAAAGCCCATTTCTTTGGCCTTGGTCATTATTTTTGGCCTGTAGATTCTTCTTGGCTCCTGTACCCGTGCTACCTGACCCGCTCTGTTCTTTCCCTGCTGTCCTGCCCCAGGCCATCCTTCATTCAGAGCGGCAGCTTCTGCGAAGGTCCTGGTCCACGTGGCACCAACAGGCAGCAGCTTGTCACCAGGAGCGGCAGCGGCAAGCAGTGGCCTGTGCCCACCACCGCCACAGACAGCTCAGGAAGGCTTTCTGCATCTGGAGGGAGAGTGCCCGAGGGCTGAGAACAGAGTGAGGGGCTGCTTCTGGCCCAGACGCTCTGCCATCTCAGGCCAGCTTTGACCATAGTGGCAGTGCCATCAGCTCTGAATGCCCATCGGAGAGTCCTGTTAGCCTAGACTCTGGTTTTAAGTTCCAGAAATTCTACCTGATACAGTCTATGCAAAACCAGGGCTCAAGTGAAAGTATCCTGAGGTACCTCCTGGGGCTCCCAGCCTCAGGAACTCAACTAGGGACAGACATGCTTCATGGATCTGAGGTCCTATCCATTGGATGCATCCTACTCACTTGTTGGGGCCCATTCAAAGTGACCATGACCAGGGACTAGACTGATGAGCCCATTTCAGAGTAGCTGACCTCCCCCAGGACCAGCGGCTACAGCCTGGGGACAGGTTGTGGCAGTTTTTACCACACTGTGTGGTCAGAGAGAGCTGGGGCAGACAGCCCACATGGATACTGCAGACACTGTCCTGCTTTGATGCCTTTCTGCACCCACTTTGTGCTGTGAGGATCTCCCCCACTCTCAAATTCTGGCCACATTAACCTCCTAAGTTGCCTGCACATGAACGTGCTTCACTGGTACTTGAGCCCTTTAGTTGTATGCAAAAATTTGACTAGGTGCTCACTTTCCTGAGGTGAGAGCCCACATCCTTTGGCAGCTCTTCAGAGAAGGTCTTGGTCCCCTTCTCCTCCAATTTAAGAAGCACTAGGTAGGGGCCAGGGACCGTGAGGGGTGCCCAGGTCCAGGCTGCCATGCTGACTCCAACCCTCCCCATAGGAAGATGGGCCTAATGCTGGCTGCAGAATTCCACTCGGTACGGCTCCTCCACTGGGCCTGGAACAGGTGGAGGGAGGTAAGGCTTTGGCATAGATGCCCCCGCAGGTGGTTGTGGCCAGGCGGAGCTGTGTGTCAGCGTGACTCAGAGCGGACATATGGCTTCTCTGCAGCCTCTCGGCAACCACCTGCCTCTGAGCATGGGGGAGAGGCCGGGCAGCAGAGGAGGAAACGCTAACCTGGTTTCGTGAGATGATTGGCTCAAAGTCCCTAATATTCTTTTAGGTTCTTGCCTGAACCCACTGAACATAAACTTCCTGGTCTAACCATTTATAAGCATCCTACTTGGGGTAAAAAGTGTTTAGACCATCACCATTGCTTGAGCATTTACCCCGAGTCAGGCACTTGCCCCACCTGATCCGCACAAAGCCCCCAAAAGATATCTATTCAGAGATGAGGACTCAGGCCCAAGTACCCAGGCTGGGTGTAAGACAGAGGCACAGCTGAGCCACCCCTGGGCCCCTGGCCCTTCTTTCTGTCCACAGTGCCTGGCCCTGCACGATGCCGAGCAGCGGGAGCTGACGCGCGCCAACCTGCATCACCGGCACACGTTGCTGCACAGGGCGCTGCACGCCTGGGGGGTAGGGGCTGCTGCTTTCCTCCATGTCCCGCCTTGCCGAGGGGGCGGGGGTTGCTGGAGACTTTGCTTCCCTTCCTTGTTCTCCCTGCCCCTACTGGAGTGAGTAATTCCACAAGCCTCACAAAGAGCAAGGTACCTGGACTGTGGGTCTTACAACCACAGGGCTGAGCTCTTTGATCCTCCCTCAGCAAAGTAAAAACAAGTGTTGCTGGAGGTACCAGCCTTACCGTCCAAGTGGCCTGTTGTCCGGGCACTCTTCTGACCTTGGGACTCTGGGCTCTTGGCCTCTGCCCCCTCTGTGGTGAGTGCTCTGGGCATCACAGCACCTGTGAGGCCTGCCTAGATATAGGGAGTGGTGTGGGCCCACAGCTGGCTCCTAGTCCTCTCGGTCTCCCACAGACTTACCAGAGCCAGGTGCAGAGCATCCTACGGGAGGTGGCGGCCAGGGAGAGCCAGCACAAGAGGCAGCTGCTATGGTGAGTCTCTCGGCATCTCTGGGCCCAGCCTGAGGAATGGGGCGCAGACTCCAGAGCCGGGCCAGATGCTCACAGCGTGGCTTTGGCGTTTCCACAGCAAGCACCCCATTCATTGGTTCATCTCCTGTCTTGAATTCCTGCTATGTGCAGAGTGGGGTCTCGAGGAGGCAGCCGTCACTTGGACATCTGCGAGAACTCCCACTTGTCTTGCTCCTCTCAACATGGCTCCCTCCCCTGCAAGATTGAGCACCTCCTGCTCCAGGGCTGCAGTGGCTCCCTTGGCCTCAGCCCCGCCTCACCTGCCTTCCCGCTTGGTCCTCCAGGCCTTTCACTGATTCCAGAGGCATCTCTCACACCCTTCAGTCACTTGCTCTCTCAGCTCCAGCTCTGTCATGAGTCCACCCTCCAGCTCTTGCTAAACCAGGCTGTATACTCACTGCTTCCTGGCAGACCTCCCTCATTCTGCTCTTTATTTTCCTTCCTCTGGATTTGTTCAGCATATCATATTCCAGACTGCTTGTTGGTGGTGGGTCTTGTGGACTTAACATCTCCACCCTCCAGGGAAGTGCCCGTCCAGCTCTTTAGACAGAATGAGGAAGAGGGAGTCCCTGAACTAACTCAGCAGCATGCATGGTGATGGGGCTCCAGTGCCCTTATGCCATCTCTATCTGTGCCTCTCTTATGGCATGACTCACCTACACTGTCACCGTTCTGTGTGCCCTGTAGCACATTAATGTGTGTGGATGTCGTATTTGGTCTTGTTCACCATGGTGCCCCCAATGCGCCCCCAGTGCGCCCCCAGTGCCTGGCACAGGGCAGGTGCTCACCGGCCATGTGTTGAGTGTCTGTGTCAGCATAAACATGGCTGCCAGTGAGACCAATATTGTTAGGGACAAGGAGTCCAAAGTACCTTGTACCTCGACTGAGGAATGAGTGGAAGAACCAGAAACGACCCACAGAAACCTTGTACTGTCTCTCCACACTGGTGTCACCCCCATCTCCCCGGCCTGTGTCCTACAGGAATGTGTTCCATCGTTGGAGAGAGAACACCATGACCCGTGTGAATGAAGCAAAGAAAACCTCCCAAGCAAGTGCTCACTATAGGCGGACCTTGTGTTCCAAGGTGAGGCATGAGGAGACCAGCTGGTCACCCAGGAGGGTTTGGAACCGTGCTTCTGCGAGGGGGTGGCACCAAAGATTTGCACTGAACGTGGAACCTGGGAAATGGGCTAACACCCTCCTCTATGCATACATAACAGCTGTGTGAGCATTTAGTTGGGTTTTATTTATTAATTTTTTTTTTTTTACTGAATTAATAACCAATATCCATTAAAACAAAAACATAGTGAGCAAACTGGTTCTTACCAGAACCAGTATTTCCTACACATGTGGAATTTTCCACTGGGACAAACTAAGCATGCTTCTGTCTTTTTATCAGAAGAGGTTGCTCACTCATTGTGGCTGGTTTTGTGGCTGCAGAGGCTTTCTGGAAAGCATAGAGCACCCCAGGAATGTGAGATTGTTGGTCATCATCCGTGGGAAGTGGCCCCCAAATGCTATGTGTGGGGCCTGTCCCCCGTGCTAGAGGAGGGAGGGCATGCCAGGATGCAGCTGTAGGAAGAAGGCATGTTACAGATGGGGAGGAATGACAGAAGTGGTCCCTGGACTTGGGGATGTTTTAGAAAAAAGCAGTTTGCCAGGAACCCAGAACAGCAGTGGTTCACCTGCTTGAAGGCTAGGAGGCACTGGTACTGGTCCTGACAACTCTGAAGCCTCCCGAGGATGAAGAGTAACACAAAGTCAAGGCCCAATCTGTTGTCAGAAAAGCTCCAAGGCCAGCCTTGGAAGGAGGGTCAGGACTCTGCTTCAGGGCATGGAAGGGAGAAGGCCTTTTTGCAGGGAATGGCATTCATGCCTGGGCAGCAAGTGTCCCCTGGCTGCTTGACTTCTTTGTAAAGTGTTCTGTTAGTGTGATTTCGTGTGTGTCTCAGTGTGAAAGATTTGCATGCAGGGGCACCTGGGTGGCTCAGTTGGTTGAGTGTCTGACTTTTGATTTTGGCTTGGGTCACAGTTCATGAGATTGAGCCCCATGTTGGCTTCTGTGCTGACAGCATGGAGCCTGCTTGGGATGCTCTCTCACGCTCTCTCTCTCTCTCTTACCCCTCCCCCATTCGTGCTCTGGTGCATGCTCTCTCTTTCAAAAATAAACTTTGGGCACCTGGGTGGCTCAGTTGGTTAATCGTCTGACTCGATTTTGGCTCAAGTCATGATCTCACTGTTTGTGGGTTCAAGCCCCACATCGGGCTCTGCACTGACAGTGCAGAGCCCACTTGGGATTCTCTTTCTCTCCCTCTCTCTCTGCCCCTCCCCTGCTTGTGCACTCGCTCGTGCTCTCTCTCTCTCCCTCTCTGTCTCTCAAATAACCAGGGGTGCCTGGGTGGCTCAGTTGGTTAAGCATCCGACTTTGGCTCAGGTCACGATCTCACGGTTTGTGAGCTCAAGCCCAGTGTTGGGCTCTGTGCTGACAGCTCAGAGCCTGGAGCCTGCTTCGGATTCTGTGTCTCCCCCTCTCTCTCTGCCCCTTCCCTGCTCATGCTCTGTCTCTCAAAAATAAATAAATATTTAAAAAATTCAAAATAAATAACTAAACTTAAAAAAAATTTGCATGCATATAACATATAGCTTCATTTAACAAGTAATAATAGAACAAAAACCCACATAATGACTTTTTGATGGCCGGTAGGAAGTTTAAGTTCTTCTATAGAATAGTCCCATCATCTGAGATACTGGGCTTCCTGTGGGGACTGGGGGTTTGGTCATTGCCTGTGTGGCTGGCTGGCGTTTCCCAAAATGTGCATGTGTGCCGTGTCCCCAACTGGCTTATTCCATGAGGAGCTGCCAGCACAGCTGGGGTGTCCTGGGAAGTCAGGATGTGCCATGATCACATCTCTGCTCTTCATCTGCCCCTTAGGTCCTGGTCCAGTGGCAGGAGGCTGCATCAGTGCAGATATACTACCGACAGCAGGAGGACTATGCCATTAAGGAGGCCCAGAAGGTGCTGGATAGGGGTAAGCAGAGTTCCTGGAAGCTGGAGAGAGGATTGTGAAGGACACAGAACTGTCTTGTGTTCCATTTGCTTCCCCTCAGTCTTTGTATTCTTCTCCTGTAGGTGTGTTTCCTGATGCTAAAGTACCTTAGGCTAGGAAGTTTAAAACATCAGAAAATTGTTCTCTCAGTGTTCTGGAGGCCCGATCTGAAATCAGGGTATTGGCAGGGCCATGATTCCTGTGAAAGCTGGAAGGGAAAGTCCTTCCTGGCCTCTTCCAGCCTCTGATAGCCCCGGTGGTCCTTGGTGTTTGTGGCTTATAGACTCATTACTCCAGCCTCAGCCTCTGTGTGCACAAGGCTCTCTCCCCTGTGTCTCTTCTTAGAAGGACACCAGTCCTACTGTATCAAGAGGTCCACTCTACTACAGGATGGGGTCAGTTAATTGTGCTGACCCCCTTGCTAAATAATACACCAACCCTGAGGTTCCAGGATGAACATAAACGTGGGAAGGGGTAACTGTTCAACCTAGTACATCATAGCATTCTGTTCCCAACCAATCCCAGCCAAACACTTTGTGGTCATTTTTTTTAATGTTTATTTTTGAGAGAAAGAGAGTGTTTGCGGGGGTGGGCAGAGAGGGAGAGAGTGAATCTCAAGGAAGCTCTGAGCTGTCAGCGAAGAGCCTGACGCAGGAGTCAAACTCACAAACCATGGGATCATAAACCGAGATCAGATGCTTAACTAACTGAGCCACTCTGGTGTCCCAGACCAAGGCTTAAAATCTAATTCTTTTTTTTTTAAGTTTATTATTTATTTTGCGAGAGGGAGGGAGAGAGGGGAAGAGGAGCAGAGAAACAGGGAGAGTGAGAGAATCCCAAGCAGGCTCCACATTGTCAGTACAGAGCCCAACACAGTGCTCAAACTCACGAAGCATGAGATCCTGACCTGAGCTGAAATCAAGAGTTGGATGCTTAACTGACTGAGCCATCCAGGTACCCAAAAATCTAATTCTTAAAGAGGGGTCAAAGGTAGGGTGGTTTCAATTGTAAAGTCCTTCCAGGGGCTGGCTGCTTCTCAGGTCAGCCCCATCACATAGGATCCTGCTTCCTTGTATGTTTAGGGAGCAGTGTCCTTGGGCAGTCTGAATACCTTCTATAAAAAGCCTGGAGTAGATGGTCCAGACAGGAGCAGAGATGAGATGCAGGGAAACTGAGATCCATGTCCCTGAAGTGGGGTATCCAGCACTCTGAGGGGACAACCAGTGCTTAGAGTAAATGAAGATACAACTGGAAGTGAAAACAAATGGAAATGGTTTAAATCAGACCATAGGGAAAACAGATCAAGTTGTTAGTTTGCTCCAGGACAAAAATTGATCAACTTTGGTTGGGTTCTGACTTTGGTTGTGTTGATAAACACAGATCTTTGCTTTCCTCTGGGCAGAACCCTGGGGTCAAACATCCCACACCTGCTCCACCCCTAATGTGCTTCTCTGTGTCCTCATGCTGCCCTTCACCCCAGAAATCAGTGCTGCGTTTCCAGTTCACTCCAAAAAAGAAGCTGAGGGGCTCAGCTCATCCCTTGGCCTCTATTTGAACAGAGCTTTGGCATCAAGGGCTGCAGAGGCCTTGCCAGTGCCAGTGTGGGTCAGGCGTCCACACTCGGCCCAGGTGGTCACGGTGGGTGTTAGAGGTGACAGGCATGGGGTGCAGCCTGAAGCTGCTTCTCTGCAGGACCAAGGGGCAGGCAGCTTTC
The DNA here is from genome assembly GCF_023721935.1 of Panthera uncia. Classification (NCBI taxonomy): domain Eukaryota; kingdom Metazoa; phylum Chordata; class Mammalia; order Carnivora; family Felidae; genus Panthera; species Panthera uncia. Next base: position 70,732,077 of record NW_026057586.1, read on the forward strand.
CATAGAAGGGAGTGACACCGTGTGGTGGGCCCTGCGTGGGGCCATTACAGGTGGTACAAAGGATTTGGGAGGCCACGTGACAGGACGCTGTGCTTTCAGCAAACTGCAGATGCACACAGTACCTGTGGAACCATTTTTGGGCTTAGTTAAGGCCTCGGGTCTCAGGCACACCTTGGCAGCCCAAGGATGGGGCCCAGTGCTGGGGGAGGATGAACTCAGGGCAAGGCGTCATAAAACACATTCAACAGAATGCCTAGTACAGGCGGGGTCAGATGCTGGCTGTGTGACCTCGCCAAGTATTCTTTGAGCCTCAGTTTCTCCATCTGTAAAATGGGAGTAATAGTACCTGCCTCTTGGGGTGGTCCTGTGGGTTCAGTGAGACACAATAGGCACACTTGAAGCAGTACCCAGCACATATCAATCAGCACTTGGTACTAATGCTCACCTCCAGGCGTGTGAATCATCCTTCCCTGCCCTCTCCAGCAAGTCCCAGAGGACACCCCATCTTGGCATCAGTTCCCTGGTACCAACCCTCTTCTGTTGTCTCTAAAAGAAACTTCTCTCAGGGCCTAAGAAAAGGGAAAAACCTGAAAGAAAAAAATAAAAACAAAAAACAGAAGAAAGTGCTTGCTCCCTCAAGGGAGAATCTGGTGACATAAACAAAATGCATTATGTAGCCTCTGCCTGCCTGCAGTGCCCACAGTGGCAGAGGACATGGCCCAGCAGACACTGTGCCTGGCTTGAGCTGCCTGGACCAAGCCTTAGTTTCCTCCCGGGCAAAATTGAGCCATGGCACCCCACTCCCTCAGACCGAGGCAAAGGTCTTATCCACACCCCCGGCAGCATCCTGAGGATGCTCCGCAGGGGTGCTGCAGACCCATGGCTGCTGTGGACAGGCTGGTGGCTCTGGAAGGCCCTTGCAGTAAACAGCAGACCTGGTTCCGGCCTCCAGGGTGCTCACAGCCACTGAAGGTGCCAGAGCTGTCCTCAGAGTGGCCACTGTCTGCATGTGGAGGTTTTACTGAGTGCAGCTGACGCCCCAGTTCCACCCCCACACGACCTTTTCTGCTCTCTGAATTTCCACCATTGCAGAGTTGTCCGTAGAAACCCTCCAAAAGAGCAAACTCTGACTCAGATCTGCCCTAGGCTGTCTCAGGACCTGGTTTCGGCGCTGGCGGGACCGAGGCCAGAGGGCAGCCCAGCGGAGAGCCCAGCTCAAGAGGGCAGCTGGGCATCACCACCGGTGGCTGCTGCTGCAGGCCATGGCCCAGTGGAAGGTGCACCATCTGGGCTGTGTCAGGAAGCGGGTGAGGCAGGCGGCAGCTCCCCACGTGCCGCTGTACAGAGGGGGTGCTCCAGGCTGGGAGACAACCATCTGGGGAAAAGGAGGGCCTTTCTGTAGAACCCACGACCACCAGGATGGGTGCTGGGTAGTTGGGGTCCTGTAGGCACAAGATTACCAGAGCCTTTCTGAGAAGACTGAGGGAAACCAGTTTCAGGGTTGGGTCTCCACCAGGCAGAAGATAGCCCAGCGGAGAGATCTGATTCATTCTGAAACATGGGATATCAGAGCTGGGAGACCTCCAGAGTCCCGTAGACACCCGTGCCTGGTACGGGAGGCCCTTGGCTTCCTCCAGAACTCCTCTTCCTGGGGATGGGAGGACAATTCACTTGGGCCCAGAGCCTTTCACCCTCTGGCTGCAACCAGGTGTTTGTGCTACAGGGCCCTGATTGCTTTTGTCTGCTCTCTTCCCAGCTCCTGCAGAGGCAGGGTGCCCAGCTCCTGGCCCAGACTCTTAGCCGGGCCTACTTCCGCCAATGGAAACAACAGGTGGGAGCCAGCAAGAAGCCCCTTCCCCTTCCCACTGCCTCCCAAGCCCATGTTTAACTTTTTTTAAATTATTATTTTCATTTCTTTTAAGTAATCTGTACACCCAGTGTGGGGCTTGAACTCATGACCCTGAGATCAAGAGTTGCACGCTCTGAGGTGCCTGGGTGCCTCGGTTAAGCATCTGACTTCGGCTCAGGTCTTGATCTTGCATTTCGTGAGTTTGAGCCCCGCATCGGGCTCTATGTTGACAGCTCAGAGCCTGGGACCTGCTTCAGATTCTGTGTCTCCCTCTCTGTCTGCCCCTCTCCCACTTGTACTCTGTTTCTCTCTCAAAAAAAATATTAATAGCATTAAAAAAATTAAAAAAGAGTCTCACAGTCCACTGACTGGAGCCAGCTGGGCACCCCCACATTTAACATTTTTAATTCCACCCTCATCCTAGGGCCCCCCCCCCAACCTTAATCATTTCCTAGCACTGCCACTTCTTCTACCTGTGACCTGTACAAGCTCAAGTCACTTCAGGGCCCGATTTCTACAGTGTCACATTAGAAAATATTTCAGGGGTAATATCCAAAAAATTAACATGAAATGCATGTCTTTCCCAAGGACTTGATAAAACACCAGGCAGGATTGCATCATGCCCAGCAAACCTTCATGTGCGGGTGTCTGGTGAGCCCAGCACACCGCCCCAAGCTGCTCCCTTCCCTAGGAGCTTTTTGCCTTTGTTCTTCCCAAAGGATCACTCCTTGGCCCACCAGCACTGGGCCCTTCCTAATGGAAGGAGGGCAGCGAGAAAAGGGTCTCAGAGTGACCAGGACGCTGTGGTCGGGGCAGCCTCCTTAAAGGCTAAACTTCCATAATCCTCTTTTTGACCCCTAGCTGGCGAACAGGAAGCGAGAGCAGCGGGGCACAGCCCGGGCCTTGTGGTTCTGGTCCTTCTCACTACAGGCAAAGGTAAGGGGGGCTCCACACCCCACTGCCCCTGCCTCTCCAGGAGAGGGCCATGCACAAAGGAGGGCACACCCTCAGGGGGAGGCTTAAGCAAGGTGAACTGGGCCTCATCTCCTTTCCCTGGAGGTGTGGGCCGCGTGGCTGGGCTTGGTACTGGAAAGGAGGAGAAAGAAGGCGCGACTGGAGCGAGCTGTTCAGGCCTACCACCAGCAGCTCCTTCAGGAAGGTGCCACACGCCTCTTACGGTTTGCAGCCAGCATGCAGGCCTTCCGGCAGCAGCTGCATGCCCAGCAGCAGGTGCAGGTGAGCCCTGGGTCCTCCACCCCTTCTCCTGGGGAACAGGCAGGACCAGGCATGACCTGACCAGAGGCCTGTTGCAGGCAGCCCACAGTCTCCACCGTGTGGTCCGTCGCTGTGCCATGCTGTGGAAACAGAAGGTTCTGGGCCAGGGCAGGGAGCCTCAGCCCCTGACATCCACCATGCCCAGCAGGAGAGTGACATTTGACAGTCCCCTTTCCACCTGTGTTGCTGCTGGGGCTGGGGATGCTGCCCTGGAGGCCAAGAGGACACGAGATCCTCAGTCACGGGGAGCTCTGGGCAGCTTGGCCCTGGCTGCTGGAGACTCCCAACTTCTAGAGCTGTGAGTAGCCCAACCCTCACCTCGTCCTCCTTTCTTCCTGTCTGGGCAGAGGCTTGGACTGTACAGGAGGGAGGTCATGGCTGAGCTGCCTGGACCCCTCTCCAGCAGAATCCTGTCACATCCCTCCCATTCCCATTGGGTCCCAACTGACAGGACCACATCCTCTGTTCCTGCAGAGCATGGGGGAGAGAACATGTAGTTTTAGGAAAAGGAATATGGGCTGTAGGGCAGCCCCGCCCTTGTGCCCCCAGACCTTCCAGTCTCCCTGCTTCTCCACGTACAGCTGAGAAATGGGCTCCCTCTCGGAAACCCTACTGCTTGTGACCTGGCCCATTCCTGCACACTGGCTCCAAGTGACCAGCACTACCTGAGCCTGGCAGAGAGATTACCTGTGGTGGGGGCGAGGGGGGGTTTTGGGTATTGGACTGGGCCTCAGTCCTCTCTGCCTCCCTTACCCCCAGCCCTGATAGGGTCTGACCATGATGAGCCTGCTCCCACCCTGATGTGGGAGGAGCACCGGGTTGCTATAGAGGTCAAGTGAGATGATGTGGGTGAGGCATCCCCACGTCGTCAGGCTCACTTCATTGGAATTACTGGAAGTACTATATGGCCCAGGATCACTTCTGGTTCACCACTTACCTTGGGCAAGAGCCTCTCCTTCTCTGGCCCTCAGTCTCCCTGTAAGATTGGAGGGGTCAGACTGGGTGCCCCAAGCAGCCTAGAGGAACAGGCCTGTGTTTCTTCCCAGCAACGCTGCCCGCTTGGCAAGAAAGCAGCCTCGACGCCCACATTTCCTGCTGGAGCCCGCGCAGAGCCAGGGGCCCCTGGGGTGTCGTACCCTTGGGAGACCAGGGTATGTTTTATGGTCCTAGGGTGAGTGGCCCCCTTTCCCTCCTGGTCCTCAGGAGGGTACTGTGGCCTGACCACCTCCTGCCCCTCCCTCTGCGTAGGCCTGAGGCACCGTGGGAGTGTGACCCAGGTGTGACCCAGCCAGCGGGCCCTTCCCTGATGACGCCTTGCCTGCCAGAGGCCTGGACAGCACTGGTCCCAGGCAGCCCCCTGCCCCAGCCCAAGACCCTACCAAGTCACCCTGGCCCAAAGTTGCCCCCCACATTGAATATGGGCCCAGAACTGCTGCCCCCTTCCTCCTTCATGCCATGTGGGGTGGAAGCACCTGCCAGGGTAAGTCCTCCTGGTCACCTGGGGTCTCATTCTTTGGTCTGGCCTTCAGTGCTCTTTCTCATGTACTCGGTGCTGTAGCCGGAGCTGTACTCACTGCTTCCAGAGCACTGCCAGCTCAGGAGGATGCAGCGAGGCCACTCATGCATTCACCAAGTGTAGGTGTCCCTGTCCTAGGGACACAGTATGGAAAGGCTGCTAAGGCCCCCCTTGTGAAGCTTCTATCCTAGAGGTAGAGACCAAAGAGCCCCAAACATAGATGAAGACACTGCAGATCATGGAGGGTCCTGCAGGCCCTGAGGGAATGTCTGGATTTTAAGGAAAGTAGGAAATGGTGGGGGCCTGTTGGCTGCTGTGTTCCCATGGCCCAGCGGAAGGTGCTGGGAGCCAGGATCAGGTGGTGGCTGTGGGCAGAGCCCATCGTGGGAGGCAGACTAGGCAGGACCCGCTCTGATGCTCCAATGGGTTTGATAAGGGTGAGGAGGGAATCCAGGATGGCTCCTGGGTTTCTGGCCTGAGTAACTCCAGGAAAAACGAGTTCTTTTACTGAAAGAGGGAAATGGGGGTAGGGAGCCCATTTGGGGTAAAGCCTGAAGAGTTTATCTTAAACCTGTCAAATCTGAGATAAAGCAACAAGATTCTGGGTGTGGTCAGGGCTGGAGAGCAAAACTCAGTCCACATAAGGTGAAGGTAAACCCTTGGGACCTAAAGAGGTCACCTGGGAAGAAAGGGGCATAGGCTCCTGAGGGCATGTGACATACAAGTGAAGAGTCTGGGCAGGGATGGCCAGGTGGTAGAGAAGGTCCCAGTGCTTGGTAACGGAGGAGACGGCAGCAGGGTTGGGACACCCCCAGAGTTGGTGCCCGAAGAGAGCTGGTCAGTTGTCACCAGAAAGGAACGGAAGGTGTGGGGTTTGACGAGGATAGTTGCCTTTGACCACTTTTCTCCCTGAAGCGCAGGATCCCCGCTCAGAGTGAGGTGAGGGTAAAACGGCTGCTTGGGGAGGTAAAGAGCCAGGCTCTGGGGAAGGGGCGGGACTGGCCTGCACAGGTGTGGAGTGTTCCTTGAGCTGCTTGTGGGACGTCCTCCTATCAGGTCCTGAAGAAAGGGGCAGAGCCAGGGCCAGACTAGGTGAGCTGGCCAGGTCAAGTCCTGTGGCCTCACCTCCCCATACCCCTGCAGTGGGTAGCCTGGGTGCCCCTCCCCAGCCTTCCTTCTTGCTCATCTGTCCTCCCTTTACAGGCATCTACACAGCCCATCACCCCTGGGCTTGTGCCCCAGGCCTCTCCATCTGCAGCCAGTGTCCCCCACCCCCACCTGCTGCTTCCTGGGGACTTCACAGGCACTGGGCCCGGGCTAGGCTCTGCAGGCACAGGTGTGTGCCTAAGGCCTGTCCACACTGTGAGCGCTCAGGCCCCTGCCCGGAATCCTTCCATCCAGCCATGGCATAGCCGGGAGGGTGACCAAGATCAAGCTTATTCTCCTGTTACCATGGGCCATACTGACCTGGAGGCCGAGCTTGAGGGCATCCAGCAGCAACTGCAGGACTACCAGACCATGAAGCAGAACCTCTCGTAAGACCCAGAAAAACCCCAGCCGTGTCCCCAGAACTGGCTGCCAGGTTCCTTGGGGTGTTTTGCCTGTGCCCACCCCCCACACGTGGCACCTTTGTCCCTCAGTCCAGCTCAGGTCTGCCTCACCTGTGGGACAGAGGATAAAGGGGAGCAAAACTTTCAACCTAAGTCAAGTGCGAGGCCAGCGGTCCAGTGACTGTGTACGATGAAGGTGCAGAAAAGACAGGCCTGTGCACAGGGGGCTGTCCTGTCTTGTCTGTGATCCAGGTCCAGAGCCTGTCTCCCCCCACACCCAGGAAGAGGGACGGGGAGGAGTTCCACCAGGGCCCACCTGAGTTGCCTGAGCTGGTGGTGGAAGCTGACAGAGGAACAGAACCCTCCCTGCCCCAACCAGAAGTAGCAGATGTGCTGCTTCCCTAGCTGGAGGCACCGCCAAGGGCCTGGCCGGGCTGGCAGCAGATGTCTCACTCCCTCAGGTCCTGCCAGCGGCAAGCCAGAAGCCTGCGCCGGTGGCTGGAACTGAGCCAGGAGGAGCCCAGGCCTGAGGACCATGAAGCAGAGCAGCAGGTGCAGGAAGAACTGCAGGAGGTGAGACCCCAGGCAGCCCTGGGACAGCTCCCTTGGCTGTGCTTTGTCTCAGCTCAGCCTCCTGTCCCCCAGGTGGAGTTGCAGATCCAGCAGCTGGCCTCTGAGCTCCAGGCCCAACGCCAACCCATTCGTTCCTGCATCGCCCGCGTCCAGGCCCTGCGGCGGGCTCTGTGCTAGTCATTGCCCCAGGGAGGCCTCAGCCCACCTCCAGGAACAGAACGCAAAGCTGCAATGAGTTTTATTTTTTATTTCAAAATGTCGCAATTAAATGAATTACTGTTCAGAAGTCTCCCACTTTTCATACAAAAATACTGTGCTACTGATACAGTTGAAAGAGTTCAAATGGCTTCTCCTGCAGGAGAAATTCACAGCGTCCCCAGGAAACCTGAACCCTGGTCCCACTGTCGGTGGCTCCCTAAGGATTGTGTACCTGTTACCTGGGGACAGGTGTGGTAGGCACGGACCTGCCCCCTCCCAATACACCAAGGCTCCTCCTCTGCTTCCAACACAAGCCCCTGAATCAACAGCAGCAACTTACCATGTTTTATGTGGGTCTGGATATGAGTGGGGGACAAGCTCTCCCCTGGCCCCTGCCTGCCTGTCCATTCACTTTGGACACCGTTCAGGGGATTCAGTAACTGGTCTTGCTTACTGGAAAGAGGACTTGCCAGCTCCGGAAGGTCACTCAATGGGACCTGCAAAGCGCCATGCCATTAGACCCCCTCAGAAGACGCTGGCGGAGTCCAGGATGATGCGTTCAGCCACAAGTGCAGAGAGACAGCTTTTCCCAAACAAGCAGGGTGGGATGAATTGGGAACAGAAAGCAGTTGTGTTAAAGGCCACATGGCCCTGCTCTGGGGGCAGCACAGCCCAGTCAGTGCAGGAAAGGCAGAAGGGGAGGCCAAAAAGCAGTGCGGAGGATACATAACCAGTTCTGTCTTACAACAGAAATCAAGACCAACTGAACACCCAGCCAGGAGACATAGGTTCTCCAGTTTATACAGATTAAAAAAATCTCCAAAAGGGAATTTGAGATTATCTTGGCCTACATGTTCTTTCTCTTTAGAGTGGGAAGAGGGGACCACATAGGTCCAGGGTCAACAGGGGCTCTGACCTCATCTACATCTCTGGGACAGCAGAAACTAGTCACCCAGGTCCTGCCTGGTCAGACTCCACAGCCCTGAGACCCCTCCCTGACCAGCCGCGGAGGCTCCCCTCTAACAGACCCTCCTGTTTCTGTTTGGAAAAGCACCCACGGTAGCCACCACCAGGAGAGAGGCTCTAGAGGGAGCCCAGAGCCTCCCCAAACCGAATCTTCTGTCCAGCTTTCAGCTTAAAGTTGAAGTCCTTGGGGGCCTCGAAGATGAGCACGATGGTAGAGCCCAGGTTGAACTCGCCCAGGTGCTCTCCCTTGCGCATGGGGATGCCCTCCTTGTTGGCATGCGTCACGAAGCTGAAGTCATTGTAGGAACCCTTGCTGTAGCGCGGGCTATTTGTGTGCAGGTCCTGTGGGAGGCCAGAGGCACAGCATGTGGAGTCTGCTCCTGGACTCGGAACATGCCTCTGCTGCCTGTCCCCAACCCAGACTGGAAAGGGAGCTAGGGACAGTGACTTGATGGGCCAGGTCTAACCACAGTCCCCAGTATCAGCTGTGAACTGGGACCCAGAAAGACATAGAGGAATCAGACCCAACTCTCCTCCAGCATCCAGGGTGGGTGAGGCGCAGTCACAAGCTGACACCAAGAAAGGCAGCTCCCGGGGAAGGACAGGCAGTGGCCACCCTCTCACACGCTTAGCCTCCAAGCAGCACGCCTCACCCTGAGCTCAATGTTCTTCTTGGGTTCCCAGCAGAAGCAAAGTGCGGGCTGGGAGGTTAACCCCCTCCCTCTCTAACCACCTCCAGACGAGCAAGTGGCAGCACATCTGGGGTTGGGGCTGGCAGAGCAGGAGCCCAGGACCCAGCCCCTCCTCAGGGCAGCTGCTCAGCAGGGCCAGATTTGGTTGCATGGAAGAGGAGGTGGGGGGACTCCAAGTGCCCCAGCCCTTGGGCCTGGCTCTGCTTACCCGGTCAAAGTAGATGCGTATAGAGCCCACATTGGTGGCCCCCACGGCCGTCAGCGAGAAGAAGCCGTGTTTCCAGTCCCCAGTGAGGACCACCCGTTCATTGTGGCAAAAGAGCTCTTTGATCCAGCGGGCCATGCCAGGGTTCACGGACATCAGGGAGCCTGTGGGGGTAGGGGCACTGTTATTCCCCACCCAGCAAGAAGACCAGCCTCCCAGAGTCCCATGTCCACCCATATCATTCCAAATGCAGAGTGGGCTAGACCCCAGGCTGCACCTTGCTGCCCACATCCGGCCAGACTAAAGCAGTCACCTCCCCACCTCAGCACTCCAAATGTGGAGCCCCGGTCCCTGGACACCAAAAAGCGGGAGGCTCTGGCCAACCTGGGAAGTGGCGCCGGTGGGAAACGGTCCAGTCAGTGGGAGAATGGAAGCAGTGGTAGTCGCCGGGGGCCAGGTAGATGACACAGTGGTAGAGCTCATTGCCTTCTCGAGTGACCAGCTGGTTCCTGAAGGAGCCGCAGGGGGTAGCTGTGGGGGGCAGACACGAGGGCTAGGCTCTCAGACAAGCACCTGAGCCTGTGTAGTCTGGACGTGGGCTCCAGGGAGGCCATGAAGCTCCACACAGTGATTCCTGGCCCTTCCCTCCCCAACCCATTCACGTCCTTCTCCCGGACACCCAGCCCAGCACTGCTGCAGCAGGGCCATGGGGGCCACCACCAGGCACCAACCCACCTGGCGGGAAGGGCAGGTCCTCTGTGGAGATGCGTGGACCCAGGAACGACTCCAGCGAGTAGGTGACCCCCTTCACCTGCTCCACTTCGCAGTTCTTCACCTGCCCAAAGTTCAGGATCTTCCCATCTGATGGGCTGATCTGAAAGGGCAGAGAAAGGCTTGCCACTAAGGGAGGCAGGGGGACTCCCCCAGCCTGAGAGGAGTACCCATGGGCCACCAGTGGAGGCTGCCGGGACTGGTTCCCAAAGACACAGGTGACAATCCCATTTCTGGAGGGAGGAGTGGAGGGCAGGATTGGGCCTCACCACGCTGTGCAGGCCACACACGGGCCGGGCCTGCGGCTTCAGCTTGCGCCGGAAGAACTCGCTGAGGTTGCGGTAGTGGTGCAGGTCCTCCACGGCGGCCTCCTTCATGTTTACCCCGAAGGTCCAGATATACAGGCTGTACACAGGCCTGCGCAGCCAGTGCGGCAGCTCCACCTGGTTGAGGCGGCCCCAGGCCCGCGACAGCAGGCGCGTCGGCACCGACTTGTACAGGGCCACCTGCAGGCCACAGACAGGCAGATGAGTGGGCCGCCCTGCGTGCCCCCTGCCACCCCCCAGTCAGCCACCACCTCTGGCCACCTGGGCACCCGCGATGGCTTTGTGATGTGGTTGTTTCCTACTAGGAACCAGACTGAGCTTCCCAAATACTCTCACAGACCAAATACTGGCCGAGACTGTGACACAGTGACCTAAACTCAGTATTTCAGTCATTTTATACACAGGTCTAACAGCAACTACCCTGGTCCCCAGGAGAGACTGGCCAGCACAGTCTCACTTCTTAAGGAAAGGAGGGGCATAAATGGCTCTGATACCTGCACAGAGACGCTGTGGCAGAAAGGGGCAGGACCCTGGGTGCAGGGGAAAGTTTACAGCCCAAAGCACACATTCTGGTCCAAACAGAAAGCAGAGGGAATATGGCCCACACAAGGTCGGGGACTTTCATATGAGGATGCGCTGTATCACTGTCACCCCCACCCCAGCCAGCAAGCATCCCCAGACACAGCTGCGCCCTACCCAGCCTGCCTGAGCTCCGAGGCACTCTACTGTGAGGGACTGGTCCACAAAGCTGTCTGCACCTGGGGCTGCTGCCCCGAGGCACAGGGGAATCGGCCCCAGCTGTCTCCGTTGGCACCGCGGGCCAAACTCCCAGGGCCAGGCGACCTGGAGGGGGAGTGCCTCTTAAACCCCAGGTGCCGCTGCCACAGTGGGACCTGCCTCTAATTGGCAGCTGCTGCCTGTCAGCCCAACCTAGACACCAAGTCCCCACGGTGTAAGTATAATTTCATTCCAACTTTAAACACCTCTACAGTGCACTGAGCTAATGGCTCCCCAAACTCCTCACAGCTGACGTGCCCATCTCAGCATAGGGTGCCCTACTTGGGGTCAGCCTGCCCAGAGAGCCCAGGGCAAGGGAGCTGGCCCTCTAGGGGATGGTGGCCAGGTCACTCCCTCATCCAGCTCTGCCTGGGGCTCCCACATCCTCAAAGGCATCCACACCCGAAGGGGCCCAGACAGGCACCAGCCTTCCCGAATCACCCTCTGGCATCCTGGAATTGATTCACATTCTTCTCAAAATCACCTCTGAGCTCTCTTCTACCTGAACCCAGGGAATCAGACACCATTTTCTGAATGCCCAGTGTGGGTTCCTCTCAGAAACAGAGCCCCTAAATGGCACAAATGCAGGCAAGGAAAACAGGCGGTGCACAGCAAGCCCTCAGGGCCACCAACCAGCCTGGCCTTCCCAACCAACTCACCTGTCAAGATGACAAACCAGGGGGCTCAGCACCCACACTATCACCTCTAATCTGACAACTGTTTCCTTCTCTGTTTCCGTGTCCTGGGTCCCAACCTCAGGCCTGCGCCCAGGACGGCCGGGCCAGCAGTCTGTGCACACTTACCCTGCTCACGGGCCTCCATCCCACCCGGCTGAGCGGTCTGAGGGCACCGAAGGGCAGGAGGTAGTAGAGGACCGTCAGGGGCCAGGAGCGCAGTTTCAGGGCAGGTCTGGACATACAGCTCAACTGTCCCAGCCTCCGCCTCAGTGCCAGCTGGGGGAAGTGCAACCTGCAGAGCAGATGTCCGCGCACAGCCAGGTCAGCAGTCAGGGTCTGGGAGGCCCCACCCCACCCTCAGCAAGCTTGCCTCTCTATGGAGTCCAGCAGCACTGCCATGGCCCCTCAACACAAGCCCATTCTGAGTTGGGGGCTCAGCTGCCTCTGGTCGGCAGACTCACATCCCAGTCTTACCCACCTGCCTACCAGCTTAGGAGGACTAGGAATCAGGGGCAGCATGGGGAAGACGGGGTGCACAGCCTGCCTCACAGCCCCCAACTCCTGGGGCCAGCTCTGCCCACAGAGGCGCCAGGAAGACAGTCTGATCTGGAGCCCCAACAGTGCAGAAGCACAGAGCAGTGGGGAGCTACGGCTACCATCACACTGCAGGATCTGGGAAAATCTGTTCAAGGCTCTGGGCTTCTTGTTTCCTCATCAGATAAATTAAGGGATTGGGCCTGGCAAGACCCCAAAAGAAAACACCCATGAACGTGTACCTGCACACATGCACACCCCTAACAGCTACAGCTCCATCCACCTGCCTGGTCTTTCTACAACACATCAGGTTCTCCAAAACAGACTCAGAGGTTGGTGGGGGGAACCTCCCCAGAAACCCTGAGACCACCTCCCAGGTCTGCCGGGGCCACACACCTCAGCCAAACCCCTCCTTTCAACAAAGCCCAAATTCAGTGCGTTCAGCACAGGCTCAGCCTTGTGGGGATCTGAGGCTGGGTGGGCATTTTCACCAGAACCCTGGCCTCCTGAGACACAACAGGGACACCCAAGTCCCCTGGTCTCATGCCTAAGCACTAGAAAATGTTCCTGAAGCCCCAGTGCAGCCATCAGAAGACCACCTTCCCACCCGCTCTGAGAATGTCCCCAGGCCTAAGTTTCCTCATTTGCAAAAAGACTGCATTCAACTGGATAATCTAAGGCTCCCATCCACTCTCAGAGAAGCCATGTCCTCTGCCCCCAGTTGCTGAACAAACCAAGGAACAAAGAGGCATCTCAGCTGATACCAAAAAGAAAAAAATGGAGAGCCAAGCTGATGGCCGGGCACCTGCTATTCAATGATGGCAATGGAAGATGCTTCTTTCCACAGCTCACCAGACTCCCTGCGTTCATTCTCTCCCAACCCACCCCACCCCACTGTGTTTTCAAAAGGTTCAGGAAGGTAGTAGGGGCCAAACAAAGCTGAACAAACTCCTGCTGTCCCCAGGGCTTCCCCCACCCGCCCTGATCACTGCAGAAGCCCAGGGACCAATCCTAGAAGAGTGGCACCTCTCCAGAGCAGGGTGGGGAGCGCCTGGGGGTGGGGGCCTGGGAGCAGCAATTGGGGAGCAGCAGACACTAGGCCACCAGCCCGCTCCGCCTCCCCAGGTACCTGAAGCGGGCTCTCCGACTCAGGCCCCCCGGGCCGGGCCCCTCCAGCCTCGGGGGCTGATCCCCCTGCCCCCTGCCGCCACCTCCACCTCGGGGCCGCTGGACGTGAACTCTGACCTTCCGGAGGTCGTGGCGGGGCACAGTGAGGTTAGGACGCGGCCGGCAGCATCTCACCATTTCGCTGCTCCGAGCTCCGGTCCTCGCCGAGCCTCTGACTGACACATGGTGGGCGGCGCCAGGCACACTCGCCTTTGTTTCTCCTCCTTCCTCCCTTCCCCCCAGCCAGGAGCTCCTGTGCTGTCACCACTCCTTGGGCTGGCCGCCTCGTGGCTGGTGGGCCGCTTCCCAGCTCAGATGGGTCCTGTGGCTCACTGGGCGCAGCTTAGAGGTTGGGGCTATCGTGAAGACAGGCACTGGTCACACCTGCTTGGGAAGCAGTGAGGGCCTGAGGCCTCGGACACAAGCCCCTGCCCTCCACCCACTCTGCCCCCAGGCTGGGCCACCTGCCCCCTCCAGCGCAGCGAGCTAATGCCAGAGAAGGGACCAGGCGCCTGTGGGCACAAGCAGCACAAGCTTGGAATCTGAGCCCTGTGCTCCAGGCGGGCACCCAGCGTCGGCCTGTCTGCAGCTCGGGCGGCCCCTCCCTCACCAGGACCTGACCCATTTTCCATTCAGGTGACAAAATAGCATCTGAGGAATGAGGGAGCGGGAAGACAAGAGAGACACGGTGGGTGGGGGTCAGACGCTGGAAACCTGACCTGCTCCAGCTCTCTCACCAGCCCCCCACAGCCAGGCGTCAGAGCCTCCCATCCCGGCACAGACCACCCCCCCAAGGCCTCCTCAGCAGATTAGCACACTCATGACGTGATCTGAAGGAAAACCAAACCAGGACTGAAGCCCAAACCAGCCCCTCACTCTGATCTTTGCTGTGGACAGCACTCTGGCCCTGCCTGGTGATCTGGGAGGACACGCCCACAGGCCCTCACAGATAATAGGAAAGGAGAGCAAACATTCCACAGTCATTGCTGTCTGAGCCCAGGGATGGTCAAGGACCCAACCAGCCTGGCCTCCAATCCCAACTGCAGGCTACAGAGGACAGGCACTTGCCACCATCTTTAGATGCAGAGATGCAGGCCCTGGGAGAAGCTCCCAAGGCAGAAAGCTGACCCAGCAGAGGTCAGCTGGTGGCTGGTGGGCCGCTTCCCAGCTCAGTTGGGTCCTGTGGCTCACTGGGCACAGCTTAGAGGTTGGGGCTATCATGAAGACAGGCACTGGTCACACCTGCTTGGGAAGCAGTGGGGGCCTGAGGCCTCGGACACAGGCCCCTGCCCTCCACCCACTCTGTCCCCAAGCTGGGCCACCTGCCTGCTCCAGCGCAGTCCCAGGCCAAATGCCGACCCCCGCACAGCCAACTGACTCACAACAGAACAAGAGGCCCCACTCAGACCCGGCTCCACCCACACAAGGGTGAATGTCTGATGCCCTGGCAAAGGCACCTCAGCCAGAGGTGAAAATGCCAGTCCCTGGCGAGTCAAATCCCTGGGAATGTAGTGTGCAGTGGGAGCCAGCACAGGTTGAGTAACATCCAAAAGTAAGCATGGATTTCCAGCCCTGACCAAGGAAGTGGCAAGGCCTGGCCACCCCGGACCCAGACCCCTCCAGCAGAGATCATCCCCAGGCCACTCACCTGAGTGGCAGGACAGCTCACTATGGGTGGGCACCTGGCCTCAGCCAGAAGCGGATACGCACAGGAGCCTCCTCTGACCTAAGGGCCAGGCCCCGGGAACCATGGACACCACTGTGTCTATCCCTCACCCATACTGAGCCTCCTAACTTTCCCATCTGTGACAGGTCACTTCAACTATATCACCCATGTACTGAGCACACACCCCACCCCTCCATGGCCCACCAGGCAATGGGGCCCCACAATGGCCTCCTGTCAGCTCCCCAGGTCCAAAGGGGTGACAGGCAGTCAGGACCAGGCACAGTACTTGAAGTGCTTGACTTCTAGGACAAGGCTCTTTCCCCCACTCGAGAAAGCTCAGACTGAGTGCACACCTGGGATTTCCGGTGAGGCCAGTGAGGCCTTGTGGAAGAGGATGGGGACCCCAGTCTCAACCTGCCTATTTCCCCCACTATGCTACCAGATGGGGCAGTGACCACTGCAGCATGCTGCCAGAAAGGCACATGCTGGAGCCCACAGATAAACCTAGCTAGACCCAAAACCTCAGGTCCTCAAAAACAGATTCCTGTGTATGCTTCTGCCATTTCATTTACCCCAGGGCCCCCAGTGTAGGGACTTGGCCAGGCCTCACGGCCCACCACAGTAAACTGGGCCTTCACCCTTCCTCCTGCAGTGCAGGGTGCTCAAGGGGGCCCAGTTCAAGTTGCTGCTATCCTAGACTCTAAGAAACTGCCCCCACAGGGCCAGGAGGATGTCCTGAGCCCTCAGTCCTACCTCCACCACCACTCTACCCCCTCTTCCGAAATGGGTCAGGGACCAGACTGTCAAGTTTCTTCCAAATCACCATGCATGGGCCCCAAAAGGTCCCCAGGGAGCAGACATGAATTCACCTGTCCCCAGGTAACAGGCTTGGCACCCTCTGTCTAGCTCAAAGCTGCAGGATGGAGGAAAGGGGCTCCCCTAAGGCTCATTCCTTCCTGCTTCCCAAAGGCAGAGCCACTTCCTAGGCCAACAGTGCTCCTGGCCTCCCCATTATGGTGCCCCACTTGCCCTCCATTCCTGCAATGACCCTTGGAGCCCAAGCCAAAATTTTCTTACTCTCTGGCTCCTTGGAGCCAGGCCCAGATGAGGAACCCAAAAGCAGGACTCCCTGAAGCAAGGGAAGTACAGTTACATTCCCTCTCTCCTCCATCTCAAGGACACTCTGTGGAGAGGAGTTGTGAGCTGTGACCAGTAGGAGTTTAAAGTTATCACAAGGCCTAAGGACCAGCCATACTGAACGGGGGAACGCAGAAGCTAGGCTTTGGTGGGGGAGGGGGACAATCCAGTTACTGCAATCCTGGCTGCCCTACCCTGAGAGCTGGGAGAGGCCTTGCAAGTCACAGGTGCTCTGTGGCTATCAGTTTGGCTATCTGGAAGTGGGAAGGGTCACTCCTCCTGCTCACCCCCTCGAGGCTCAGATCATAGTAGCAACACTGGCCCAGAACTCTGCTCTGCTCAGAAACACCATGCCTCACTTTCACCCAAGACCTGGTGAAAGTCTCATCCCCTAGACCTGACTCCCAACACCCCACCTCCGTTTCCAAACCCAAACTCTGGGAGCACCGAGGTATGCTCCCACTGGCAAGAGAGCAGGGACAGGGTGGAGTCAGTAGTTCTGAAAGAGCCCAAATCACACGGACACTTGCTGCCCCTATGAGAAGATTTGACGGCCCAACAGGACCAGGTAGGGGGTCACCTTTGTCTGGACGTGCTATTCTGGGTATTCACACCCGACCAGTGCTGCCATGTCCCCTCACAACCTGTAATGAAGGCAACAATAACCCCCTCAGTGGAATGGAACGTTCCAACTGAAGTCAGATGGACAAACCCAGGCCAGTTACCAGTTACTACAGGTGTGGGGGCAGGGGGCCATGCTCCTGACTGGTTCCCTTGGACTTTGATGGATTCAGGTTTGAGTCTGGACAAGGTCAGGAAGGCAGGGACGGAGTCAGACTGTCTGTCCCCCGCCCCCCAATAAGCTCTCCCTGAGCACCAAGGGCCTTGCAGCCAGGCACACAACCTGCCAGAAACAACCTAAGAAATTTGTTCTTGCTCCCTGAGCAGAACTCTCACTGGGTGCCAGGGTCACTCCCCCTGAAGCCGCAGCAGAAAGCCTCAGTGTCCCCGTTTCCCCCAATTCTGTGTCCATCTGCTTGACTTTCTGGGCCCGCTTCCACCTTGGAAGGTAGGGCCACTACCCGACACCCCCAGCCCCCCACCCAGCTCACCTGAAGCATGACACAAACAGCTGTGTCCAGGTGGGACCACCAACCCTTCCTCCCTGTGTTCCAGGACTAGAAGCAGACAAAACTTCAAAAACAGAGAACAGGGAAAATGGATTCTCCCCAGGTGAAACGGGTGAGCCATCTTGGGGAAGCCTTGGGCAAGAGAAGAGGAAGGAAAGAGAAGGACCCAGAGATACTTCTTTCAAGCCAGCAGCCAGGGAAGGGTGGTTGGAGGTGGGGACAGTCCTCCCTGCAGCACGGGACTTCTAAGAAATTTAAGAAACCCAGAAAGGAAAGGAACCTTCCTTTGGGGATAGGGCTCTGTGAAGGGCAGCTTGTCACCCCCTTCTCTGCCCCTCAGGTGAGACCCTGGGAACACCTACAGGTCCCACTGAGAACAGGGCAGCTTTCTTCCCTAACTGGTGCCAGTCACTGAGGAAATCTTTCGGAGCAAGAGGGGACTTGGAGCCCCAGCATTTTCCCTTTCCCGGCCGGCTGAGGGCCAGGAGATGTTGCCCGGCCTGGCGGAAGTGAGCTCATCCAGGACGGCCCGTGACCCACCATGTGGGCAGGAGAAGCCCGTGAAGGGATGAAGACTGTGGGGTGGGCTCTCCAGCCCAGGGCCCCGCAGCTCCAAGGGGCGACCGGCACCCAGGGCGGCCCCGCTACGGGCTCCGCTCACTCACCAGCAGGTAGTCCGGTCTCGCTGGGTGTCAGGCGCTGACGCCCAAGGAGGCGCCACTCGGAGAGGAAGCCCCGGCAGGCAGGCGGGGGCTCGGCTCTGGCCACTCGGACCACCCAGGGCGGGGATGGAGGGCGGACACCAGAAGCAGTCACGCTCCGCCCTCCGGCCAGACCCAGCCACCGGGCCCAGGGCCCCTTTAAGAGGAGGGGCTGCGGCCAGGGAACCAGCCCCGCCCGGTCACGGGATTTCCCGGCGACACCTCCGGGGCCTGGGGGCCATTCTTCCTCCTCACTCCAAACTGGGCAGTCCCAGGCTTCAACGTGTGGCTGACCTCACCCAGGGCCAGCTTCCTGGGACTGAACAGAAAGCCACCTCCAGCTACCTTTTATAGCCCTCGAAAAGGCATCTAAGTCCTTGGCTCTTTCCCACACCCCACCTGGAAGGCACAGGATGCCCCCACCTCCACACACCCCCCCACCTCCAGGCAGACACACTCCTACCATACAAATCCCCTGCCACACAAAATCTGGGATAGACCCCCAAAGAGACCAGACTCAGTAAAAGCAAAGTTCCCCTCTGGCCCCAGGCTGTGAAGTGATTCATGCAGTGTCCTTCTACCCCAGTAGATGGCAGGGCCCAGCGGCGGGGGGGGGGGGGGGGGGGGAGGTCAGCACCTTACACCCCATGCCTGCAAGCACTCGCTCCACATAGGATGAAGAGACATTTTCTAGGTAAGTTGGAGTGAACGGGGAACACCAAAAAAACCCAAAAAACAAACAAACAGTGAAATTCAGCGGTCAGACTGCCTCAGAAGGCTGTCTTCATGCTCTAGGCCACTCAACAAGGGTACAACCCTAGATCCTTCTGATCACTGAAAATTTAATTTTTTTTTAATATCTATTTATTTTTGAGAGCGAGCAGGCATGAGTCGGGGAGGGTCAGAGAGAGAGGGACAGAGGATCCAAAGGCAGCAAGCCTGATGTGGGGCTCAAACTCACAAACCGTGAGATAGTACCCGAGCTGAAATCACTCAACCAAATAAGCCACCCAGGTGCCCTGAGAATTTGATTTCTAAAGCAACATTTGGAACAGGAAGAAAGAGCCTTTAGGCTTGCAAAGAGATGGGCAGCTGAGCCCAGGCAGCCTGGAGCAGGACATGGTGGCATACAAAGCCCCAAACACCTGTTCTCATCTGGATCCACTCTGCAAGTGCTCTGTGACAAGCTACAGACCTGGGATGCCACAGCGGGGATAGGGGCAGAAGACGGGCAGGGTCCCTCCTCGTGGACTTCCATAATGCTGGACACTTCTAATGCACAGCAGGAATAGGGCAGCAAGGGTGTACTATGTAGAGTTCCAGCCCTCTAGGGCTCAGGTTCCAGCACAGGGCTGCACCTTGCAGTCTCCCAGCCTAGGCCCACAGCATTCTCTGAGCCTCAGTGAGACTTAAGACCCCTTCTCACCCCAGAGCTCTAAGCAAACACACCGTGAAATGGGATAAAAAGTAGTGAAAGCACAGGAAGATAACAGAATCCTGGCAACACTAAATTCCAGAACCAGAAAGATCCTGGAGGACCATTCTGACTTCCCCAAAGCCTCCAGTACTTCCAGACCAGGCCTTGTCCAAGTTACACTTAGGGGAGGAAAACAAAAGCCCAGGTTCTCATTTGCTGAGCAGCCTCTGAAACACCAATGCTCTCCCAGTAAAATGAACAACAGGGACACTCCAGGTCTACCAGGGTTCCTTTGTAATCATTTTAAGCCTCTCAGGAAGACTGGTGTTTAGAAAACTCATCAACCAGCCCACAGGTCTGTCCTGAGATTAGCCTTCTAACCCGACTTCCACCATGTATGTTTCAGTAAGGAAATGCCTTCTAGATTCCAGATAATGGTTAACAAATGATTTCTGGGAAAAACAAAAGTTTATGTTCCCACCCTGAACGAGGTCCCTTCCAGCCACACTGGGTCCTCCTACCTTGTTGGTACTCCCCTGGGTGGGAGTGCCACCTAGCGCCACCGCAAGGCTCTGCAGGCCCCAGGCCTCTTGGCCTCCAGCACCCGTGGACAGGTGTCCCACGTCACTCATGCCACTGTAGTTCCCTGCCTAGTGAATTTCATGCACTACTGTACAAGGGGATGAAGGTAGCAGTAGGGCAGGGGTGGCAGGTGCTTTCTGCTAATTCTCATTCCCTGGGGGCTGGCAGAAGCCTCCTGAGGAAGACCAGTGATGGCTGGTGTCTCAGGGCTGGTGGCTGGTGCAAGAAGCCACGGGCACGTTAGCAGCCTCACAAACGTGCCCTCAGGCTATTTCTTCAACTGAAACCTTCTCCCAGCCCTACCCCCTTGCATTTGCCAGCGTTTCTCAGCAATCCCACCAGCAGCTCCTGGAGGAGGGGGCACGGAGCAGGGGTGGTCTGCAACACAATAAAGGAAACTGTGATTTGTGGCAGAACAGCCTGGCAGAAAGCTCCACACAGGGCCCTAAAGGTTTCTGAGTCAGCCACCCTGGACTCCTTCCAGACCCAGAGCTCAGCTTTATCTTGTTCCTCATCTTCTTCAGGCAGTCCTCAGCTCTTCCACACACCACTCAGAGTTGTCCCTGGGCTGGGGCAAGCGGGAAGAGGCAAAGCAAAGCCTGAGTGACCTGGGGGTGTGGCCGCCACAGTTCCTCCCAGATAGGGGCCCTGAGGCCCCTGAGATGCCCTCTTGACCTTGAATGAGCCCAAGATTCTCTGAGGATAGAGCTGGGCAGTTAGTAAACGACACCTGAGCAGAGAAGTGGGATCTACTTCCCTGCCAACTTGACTGCTCACTTTAACATCCACCTTTCCTAACACCTATTAGGTAGGAAGTAAAACAGTACAGGCATACCTCAAAGATATTGCTGGTTTGGTTCCAGCATACTGCAATAAAGCAAATATTGCAATAAAGCAAGTCAAATGAAGTATGCCTGGGGGGTTCAATCAGTTAAGCATCCAACTCTTGATTTCAGCTCAAGTCATTATCTCACGGTCCTTGAACTTGAGCCCCACATAGTGCTCTGCACAAATAATAGGGAGCCTGCTTGGGGTTCTCTCTCTCCCCCACCCCCCTGTGTCCCTACCCGTGCATTCTCTCTCTCTCTAAAGAAATAAACTTTTAAAAAATGCAAGTCAAATGAATTTTTTTGATTTCCCAGTGCCCTTTCCCCACTCATGCTCTCTCAAAATAAAACTTTTTTAAAAAACCTTTTTAAAAAAAGCAATGTATGTAATTAAAATATACTTTATTGCTAAAAAATGTTAACCGTCATCTGAGCTTTCAGCAAGTCGTAGTCACTAATCACAGATCACCATAACAAACAGAATAATGAAAACGTTGAAATACTGCGAGAATTACCAAAATATGACACAGAGACACAAAGTGAGTAAACACTGTTAGAAAAATGGTGCTGACAGACTCACTAGATGCAGGGTTGTCACCAACCTTCAATTTGTAAAAAATAAAATAAAATAAAAAACAAAAAAATGCAATTACCTTCAAAGCACAATAAAGCAAAAGCACAATAAAATGAAGTGTGCCTGTATTTACTGAATTTCTACACCCTGCCAGCATAGAGTGAGGTATTTACACATACATCATTCTCATTTAACAACCTTATGAGGGAGTTTATAGTAGCCTGTTTACAGATAAGAAGAAGAAAGCTATAGTAATTATATAAAGTTGTAAAAAAAAGTGCAGAACATGTTCAATACTATCCAGCGTCATAGGCACCACAGCACAGAGGGGTATGCTGAATGCAGGCAAATGGAGCTCCAGGCGGGTGGGCAGGAAAATGGACATAGGGTGATATGTGGGCACAGGCTGATCTGTCCTCCCTCATTCCTTTTAATGAATTGGAATGTTGCACCATACATTTTTTAAGTTCTAAACTGAGGCTGGAAATAAAGCGTTGCTAATGCAGGGAGTGAACATGGATGTGGGCCCAGCTGCTCTTGACTGAGGCCTATTGTCTATGCCACTGGTCCCTGAACACCTCACACCTTGCCACAGGACCCCATGGCTAGGCCAAAAACAAACAACAAAACCAAGTTGTTATACTCAGATGCGTACTAAAGCTTTTAGAGGTGAAGTTTTGTAATGACTGCAACATACTTTCAAATGATTCAGAGAATAAAAGATATATATACACACGAAGATAAAGCAGGTATGATAAAACATTAACTGTTCAATCAAGAGGTGTGTAACTCTATTCTCTTGACTTTTCTACTCTATTCACAATTTAAGAGTTGGAAGTTTGCTTTAAACCACAGAAAATTCCCTAAATTCTATTACTGGGTGGGGGGAAAAACCCAAGACCAGATTCCACATACAGAACATCTCCTGCTGATAGGTGAGGCAGAACAAGTCAGGTCTGTTCTCAGCACCCGCTGCTGCTGCTTCACATGGAGGGACTCAGGGCTGAACTTTTTATATGCTGTCCACTCAGCCAGGTATGTTCAGCACCCGAAGTGCCTGGCTCCAGGCTGGGTGCCTCCAGGCTAGGTGCAGGTGTTCAAGTGAGAGCCCTTTGCACCTGATAAGAAAGGCCAGCTGCCAATCCCCACTTGCTCTGCAGTCATAGGCCCACCTCTGTCTGTGGATCACCTCTGGAGGCTGGCAGGAAGAGAGACAGGAGGACTGCTTCCTCCCCAAAGAGTCCACCATTTCCAGCAGGCCAGCTTTCCTACCAGATGCATCTCTGTTCTCAGGTCCAGCAGTCAAGAAAAAAAGGACACCCTGGAAATGCCAGAGACCAAAGGAGTCTGCCACCAGATGTCATCCTGCATGGAACTCAAATCACCTAGGTGTTCACAGGAAGCCTTGGAGTCACTATGCTGCACAGGTGTGCACTGTACACTTTAGGTTTACAGATGCAACACACTTCAACCCCTCTTGTTAAGAAATGCCTATGAAGGTTTTGGTTCCCTTTTTGACAATGAGGACAAAAGGACAATGAGGACACAAGGACAGCATATCTGGAATCACAACTACCACACAAACCCAGAACATGTGACAGCTGCAGGCACACCTGGTTGTCTTCTATCCCCTGTGCTATTCATGCAAAGCCAGCTCTCTACAGAGAGATGCCGGTGTCAAGCACCCTCCTTTCTAAGGCCAAACACCAGGCCTTGGGCAGCTTAACTGAACAGGCAGTTTGACCACAAACCCAGAACTTGTCCATGACATCATGGGTTCCTGAGAAGAAACTCCTGAAAGCAGCTCCTCAACTCTCGGCTCCTGCTCTAAGGCCAAGGGCATCCTCATGGTTTGACAAGGCTGGGAGCCCTGTTTCTGGAGGAGCATGGATTCCTTGTTCTATGCCATTCGGTGTAAATATTAAATTTACAAACACTATGAGCCGATATAAACAGAAGAAACATGTGAAAAATGCTGAAGTGGACTTGATTTAAAGAAAAGCAAATTACAAAAAAAAAAAAAAAGAAAAAGAAAAGAAAAGTACAAACCGAATTAAGGTAACAGAGTCTAGCTGTTGCCTATTTCTTCCCCAGCTCTCTGTCAAGAGCTACTTCACCCCTCCATACGCTCGAGTAAGAAAATCATGAGTCATTGCCCCATCTCTCCCCATCCAATTCCTCAGTGCATCCTGTTCACTCTCCCCTCAAAACACACCGAGAATCAAGCCCTTCACCCACCCCGATCCAAGCCACCACCTTCTCTCGCTGGGATACCATCAGAGCCTCCCACCAGTCTCCCTGTCTCCACCCCAGCCCTCCTACAATCTATCGCCACAGAAGCCAGAGCGACTAGAGGGGATCATGACTGCCCTCCCTGTTTTCTAACATTCTGTCATAGTGTTATATCATCTCTGTCATTTAAAAGAGAAGGAGAAGGGCTCCTGGGCGGCTCAGTTGATTAAGCGGCCGACTCTTGATTTTGGCTCAGGTCACGGGATCAAGCCCTGCACCCAGTTCTGCACTGACAGCATGGAGCCTGCTTGGGATTCTCTCTCCCCTTCTCTCTGCCCCTCCCCAGTTTGCACATGCACTCTTTCAAAAAATAAACACATAAACATTAAAAAAAAAGAAAAGGAGATAGATTTCCACAAGGATGTTAAGACCATCCAATGGGAAAAGGACAGTCTTTCCAACAAATGGCACTGAGAAAACTGACAACCACATGCAAAAGAATGAAGTCGGACCCTTACCTTACACCATTAAAAAAAACGAACACAAAATGTACCAAAAACCTAAACAGAAGACCTACAATTTTTCTTAAAAAAAAAAAAAAAAAGAGAGAGAGAGAGAAAGGCCTAATTTTTCTTAGAAGAGAATCTTCACAATACTGGATTCAGAATGACTTCTTGGATAGGACAACAAAAACATAAGCAATAAAGGTAAAAATAGATAAACTAGACTTAATCAAAATTAAAAATTTTTGTGTATCAAAACATGTTATCAAGAGAGTGAAAATACAATCCACAGAATAGAGTATTTGCAAATACATGTATCTGGTAAGGGTCTAGTATCCAGAATATATAAAAAACTCCTGCAACCCAACAACAAAAAACAAACCACCCAATGTAAAATGGACAAAGGCCTTGAATAGACATTCCTTCAAAGAAGATATATAGGGGCACCTGGGGGGCCTCAGTCGGTTAATCATCGGACTTCAGCTCAGGACATGATCTCATGGTCCGGGAATTCAAGCCCCACATCTGGCTCTGTGCTGACAGCTCAGAGCTTGGAGCCTGCTTCAGATTCTCTCTCCCTCTCTCTGCCCCTCCCCCATTCGTGCTCTGTCTCTATCTCAATAAAATAAAATAAAAACATTCAAAAAAATTTTTTAGTAAAAAATAAAAGAGAGGGGCGCCTGGGCGGTTCAGTCGGTTGAGCGTCCAACTTCAGCTCAGGTCATGATCTCACCGCTCATGAGTTCAAGCCCCGCGTCAGGCTCTGTGCTGACGGCTCAGAGCCTGGAGCCTGCTTCCGATTCTGTGTATGTCTCTCTCTCCGCCCCTACCCTGCTCACACTCTGTATCTCTCTCAAGAATGAATAAACGTTAAAAAATTTTTAAAAATAAAAATAAAAAAGCAACAATGAACTGTATACTTAAAAAGGGTATGTTTTATTGCAAGTAAATGACAATACATGAGTAAAAGTGACTTAAAAATGAAATCATGATGGCAGCATTATTTACAATGGCCAAGACATGGAAATAACCTAGTGTCCAATAGATAAACAAGTTGTGGTGTATATGTATGTTTGTGCGTGTGTACGTACATACATCATACATACATACATTGGAATCTTTTTCAGCCAGAAAAAAAATGAAGAAATCCTACCACCTGCAACAACATGGATGAACCCTGAAGGCATTATGCTAAGTTCATTAAGTGAGCCAGAGAAAGACAAATACTGCATGATCTCACTTATATATAAGTGGAATCTAAAAAAATGAATACAAGGGGAAAAAAAAAAAGAAAAACCAAACTCAAGAGGAAAAGGGATCAGAGTATAGGGGGTGGAGCAGAGGGAGACAGGGAATTGGAAGAAGGTCAAAAGGTATAAACTTCCAGTTATAAGAGAGATAAGGACTAGGGATGTAATGTACAAAATGATGCCTATAGCTAACACTGCTGTACATCACATAGGAAAGTAAAGAGAATTAATCCTAAGAGTTCTCATCACAGGAAAAAATGTTTTCTTTTTTCCTTTTTTCTTTTTTAAAAATGTTTTCTATAGAGATGATGGATGTTAGCTGTTATTCTGGCAATCATTTCACAATATATGTAAATCAAACCATCATGCTGTATACCTTAAACTTACATAAGTGATGTATGTCAATTATTTCTCAATTAAACAAAAAAATTAAGCCACCTTTGAGTAGCCAAAATATATGTAAGTAGGGAGAGACGTTCTGGAAAGATACAGTAACGTTAAAAACGCTTGCATGCTTAGGGGCGCCTGGGTGGCTCAGTCGGTTAAGCGTCTGACTTTGGCTCAGGTCGTGATCTCACAGCTCGTGAGTTCGAGCCCCATGGTCGGTGCTGACAGCTCAGAGCCTGGAGCCTGCTTCCGATTCTGTGTCTCCATTCTCTGCCCCTCCCCCGTGCACTCTCTCGCACTCTATCTCAAAAATAAATTAAAAAAAAAAAAAAATGCTTGCATGCTTCTGGAGAGCAGGGATGGGATTAGTAGATGGGGCAGAAAATGGAAGATATTTTTATGTAAACCCTTCGGTAGTATTTGAATTTTTATATAATCATGTTTTATTTAAAACATTTTAAACATTTCGGGGCTCCTAGATGGCTCAATTGGTTAAATGTCCAACTTTGGCTCAGGTCATGATCTCACAGTTTGTGAGTTCAAGCCCCATGTCAGGCTCTGAACTGATGGTGTGGGGCCTGCTTGGGATTCTCTTTCTCTTTCTCTCTCTCCCTCCCCCTCCCTGCCCCTCCCCTACTCATGTACTCTCTCGAAATAAATAAACTTAAAAACATTTTTTAAACTATCTCATTAAAAATTAACTCGGGTGCCTGGGTGGCTCAGTCAGTTGAGCTTGGGTCCACCTCTTGATTTCAGCTCAGGTCATAATCTCTCGGTTAGTGAGCTCGAGTCCCACATCGGGCTCTGTGACGGTGGTGCAGAGCCTGCTTGGGATTCTCTATCTCCCTCTCTCTGCCCCCACCCTTAGAATAAATAAACACTTTTTAAAAATTAAAATTAAAATACATATTCCTAAACATCTAAAAGCCCGGAAGGGCTAAGTTCCCCAAAATGTGAACTGTGGTTTCCTGTGCATTGTGGGATCGTGGGTCACTACTGTTTTCATTTTCATATTTTGTAATGTTTTCTGATTTTTTAAAAAATGAACATTTACCTTTACAAGCAGGTAAATGACCAAATTATTTGGTCTCAACAGGCTACTTACTTTGCTGCTAGTTGCAGAATTCCCTTAATTACATAAAACAAACACACAGGTTTCATTTCTACTCAGCCAACTACATGTGCTTCTTTTCCTACCATGAAAAGAATAGGACTCTCAGAGCAGGCAAAGAGGCTAGAAACATTTTCTTAAATGTGAAAAACAGAACACATGAAAATGAAACACACTCAAGACCCACAGCTGAGTTCAAGTCTCCTTAAATCACATCCAACACCCACCTCCCCTCTGCAAGAGCCATGCCCTCTCCCCGCACCCCAGAGTAGAGCTTGCAGTGAGTGAGATGGCACACATTTTGGAGCAATGGTTTCTTCTATACTGTTAGAGAGGGAGGAGAAAGGGCAGGGGGGTGGACAGGAAGAACTGAAATAAAGGAAAGAGATGTATATAAATTCTTCAAGAGTATTATGATGGGGGATGGGTGGCATAATATGAATTCTCACCTATGTAACTACAGACAACTTTTCAAGTCAGTATACTCAATTCACCTCATAATTTAAACAGGCGGAGCCCTCACAGAATGGAGGTACCTTGAGTACACAGCAAGCCCCAGTGGGCAGGTTAAAGCTCACCTCCATCTCTTGCTATCACTGTCTAAATTCTGTACTAACAGCACCTTTTATTGGCAACATGGTATTGTTTTAAAGAGTATGGGATTGGGCATCGAAAGATCTCTGTTCTGGAACCCACTCTGCTACCAAATGGTCTTTCTTTTTGTAAAATGGCTCTAACACCGGCCTTTGCCACCTCAGTGAGCTGTTATAAATAAACAGATTCAGAAAAAATGTGAGGTGCTGGGGTACGTGGGTGTCTCAGTCAGTTGAGTGTCTGACTCTTGACATCAGCTGAGGTCGTGATTTCATGGTCATGGCATGGATCCCCACATTGGGCTCCATGCTTATTGTAGAGCCTGCTTGAGATTCCCTCTCTCCTCCTCTTTCTGCCCCTCCCCTGCTCATGCATGCACACACACGCGCACGGTGCGCTCTCTCACTCTCAAAATAAATAAACTTTGAAAACAGAAAGAAAGAAAAACTGTGAGGTGCTATTCAACCTAAAGCATTACAAACATGCTCTTAAGAGTTTTGATACAGGGGGGTACATGGCTGGCTCTGCCAATAGAGCTTGTGATTCTTTTTTTTTTTTTTTTTTTTTGAGAGAGAGCACAAGCAAGGGAGGGGCAGAGAGAGGGGGGAACAGAGGATCCAAAGCCAGCTTCGAGCTGACAGGCTGACAGCAGCAAGCCCGATGGAGGGCTCGAACCCACAACTGCAAGATCATGACCTGACCCAAAGTCAGACACTCAACCAACTGAGTCACCCTAGCACCCCTAGAGCATGTGACTCTGGATCTTGGGGTCATGAGTTCAAGCCCCATGTTGGGCACAGAACTTACTTAAAAAATAAAAAATTACCAAATTACAAAAGTTTTGGGGCATTTGGATGGCTCAGTCAGTTGAGCGTCCAACCCCTGATCTTGGCTCAGGTCATGATCTCACAGGTTCATGAGTTTGAGCCCCTCACAGGGCTCTACACTGTCAGTGTGGAGCCTGTTTGGGATTTCTCTCTCTCTGCCCCTTCCCTGCTCATGCACGCATTATCTTTCTTGTTCTCTCTCTCCGAAAAATAAACAAACATTTTAATTTTTTTTTACTTTTTTTTTTTAATGTTTATTTATTGTTGAGAGAGACAAAGTGTGAGTTGGGGAGGGCCAAAGAGAGAGGAAGACACAGAATCTGAAGCAGGCTCCAGGCTCTGAGCTGTCAGCACAGAGCCCAATGCGGGGCTTGAACTGACGAACTGTGAGATCATGACCTGAGCTGAAGTCAGACGCTTAACCAACTGAGCCACCCAGGAGTCCCAAAACAAACATTTTTAAAATATTTTAAAGTTTTGATAGAGAGGGATGCCCAGATATTTCTTCAACACAAGAGAAACTTACAGGATGGGAAAGGGGAACAAAAGCTTCCTGCTGGCACACTGACCAACAGGAGCTAGCAGGACTGCTTCATGTGTGGGGAAGGCTACATTGCCCCTAGACCCATGTCTATCTCCTGGAAATCCAGAAAATGCTATTGGTAAAACAAAATCACCCAGTCACCTCAACTGTGCCACTGACCCCAGGAGCTCATCTCAGCCTAACTACCAGCCTGTCTTCTCTTAAGCTCTGGAGATGCCTGACTTGACCCAAGGATATGAAGAGATTATATTCCAGCAAAATCACCCACAGAAATTTTCATTTGCCACTTAAAAAACAGAGCCCTGAAGGGAACCTTACAGCTCATCTGCCCATGGTTCCTACACTATCATCAGAATCCTCAAAGGGGCTTTTTAAAAACAAAAATCTTGAGTCTTGCTCAAACTTTCTAAATCTCCAGGGATAAGAACAAAGAATTCATAGTTTTAAAGCTCCCCCCCAATTCTGATGATTGACCAGATTGGGGTACTCTCATTTTTCATGAGATGACAGGGATTAGGTGGGGCAGGGGTAGGACTAGGATCCAGCCCATGACTCCTAGTCAGCACTCTCCCTTCTCACGACCTGCTGCCTCTCCGGAAATCCTACAATATCTGGTCAGAGTCCAGACCATTTCCCTTTCATAAAGTGAAATGCTGGAGTCCTGCCTGTAAATCCAGCAGTCCTATAGCCATTTTACTCAGTCAAAAGAATCTAACAGTATCTAACTTAAATCCAGCTCTGAACCAATAGGGGCTTCAGATCTTGTGCAGCACTGAGCCACTCTGATCCAGTATTCTGTTACTGTACAGGCCCTAGAACTTATAAGCCAATCAACCCTGTCCTCTTTACAAACAGTCGTCTTTCAGACATTGACTCACATATGGCAGTAATTCCAATTATACAAATGGTGAATGCTAAAAAATACGACTGACATTAGTCTTTTATGATTTTAGAAGTCACAGATTTCTTCCAAATGTAGATTCTCTTGGAAGACCTTTGAAATGGGTCTCGAGCTCATTGCAGGGTGACTCAGCTTGACAAATGCTTGGGGTCAGAGAGAAACCATCTTGAGTGGGGTCATTGATCACAGTCTTACAAGTATCAGCCTAAACAAGAAGGTACGTTTACAGAGGAAACCATCAATGTCACGGGAAATAGAGTACAGCAAAATTTCAAAGTGTGACTCACATACTACACAATTACCCTTCGCCAAAAGGACTTTGTCATATACTACCAGAAAACAGAAAGCCTTTTTTTTTCTTGGTCTGAGATAGGCTATTATGAAGCCCAAGGTGTATGAATAGGCCAGAAAAAGGACAGACACACGGGGAAGCAGGTATCTCCTTGGGTAACAGCCACATCTGGATCTGTATGACCAGCTGAATAAGTCACAGTTTTATAGGACTGGTGGAAATCAGGTGAAATCTTTACACTAGATTCTACTGGAGGAAGAGGGTCAAAACCAAAATTCAAAACAGGACTTTAGGAGGAAGCCTATAATGTAGCATGTAATGCCAATGCCAACAAATATTCCTAGATAAACTATGCTAGAGCTGGAAGAAATCTCAGTTGGGTTCCAATCCAACCTATTTTATAGTTGTTTATGACATAGTCACACAGAGAACCAAATGGCAAGTGACATGTTCACGTTCACACAGCTACTGAGGAACATGGCTGGAACTCGCCTTTAAGACCCACATGCCTTGGTCAGTGGATTCAGCAGAGCTGGATTACTGATAGGGAACGGCTCATGAGGAAACCCAAGAGCATCATCTAAATACCATAAAGTCTCTACTCTCACCCCCCCCACCCCGGCTTTTACCCACTGGCTCTACTAATATTTCAGATTTTTTATTTGCTAAATTATGGCTGAGAAGACATTTTTAAGCTTGCATCTTAATACTCAGTTCCAAATTTACTGACTGTCTACTCTAAGTTACCAATCATTCTGGGCCACTGGAGCACAGATGAATAAGACAGTTCTACTGTACATCATTCATGGTTCAACAACATTGAAGCCTGCCCCTACTGAAAGGTCCTATTGTCGGGGAAGCATTTTGAGCAATAAAAATAAAGGAAATTTGATTATTTCAGTCTGGTTCCTGGTGAGAAGTTATCCACATCCCAAAAGTCCAACTGTTTCAGCTTATCCTCAGAGAAGGGCATGAACTCTGAGGATTTCAACAGCAGGTAATGAATTTCTCCTCAGAGCTGTTGGGGAGATTAGGAGTAAGTGTGGACACAGAAGGGAAGCCCAACATGACACCAAAGGTATAATGTCTGTGTCTGGCCAAAAACCCACTGGAGACATGAGCTCCAAAAAAGAACATTGCAGTTTTTCAAACATTTCAACTTTGGGGCAATTTAAAAAGTTGTGTTAAATGAGAATTCACGGTGACTGCACCTTAGTCCTACCTCCCAGGGACCAGCAAGTTTGGGTGGAATCTCCAAGCCCAGCTTCTCCAGCTCTCGCTCCCTGTACTTCTCATACTGCCGGTAACCTGCATACCCGCTGCCTGTCACCAACAGAATGGGCAGGGGGCGCAGCAGGAACAAGGTTCGAGCAGGGGCAGTGTGGACTCTTCTGGCATCTGTTAACAAAAAAATAGAAAATTCTGAGACTGGGAGAAGGGACAGGGATGAGTCATGCAAACAGCACCAAAAGGAGGCCCAGGAAAAGTCACGCATCTTAGAAGCCCTCAGTAGGGGTGCCTGGGTGGCTCAGTCAGTTAAGCATCTGACTTTGGCTCAGGTCATGACCTCACAGTTTGTGGGTTCGAGCCCCACATCGAACTCTGTGCTGACAGCTCAGAGCCTGGAGCCTGCTTCCAATTCTGTGTCTCCCTCTCTCTCTGTCCCTCCCCCATTCGTACTCTGTCTCTCTCTCTCTCTCTCTCTCTCTAAAAAAAAAAAAAAAATTAAAAAAAAAAAAAAAAAGAAGCCTTCAGTAAAGGTTACAGGACCCTAAAGGGGTATGATAAGCAGGTGCAACCTTGAGTCACTAGTAAGACCCTTCTGTCTCCAAATCTTACCAATAAGTAAGGGACAAGCATCTTTCCTGTGAAACTACAATGCACCTCAACTGCCACCATAGCCAGAGAATTTAACATGAAAACATTGAATCACAAAAGAGATCAAGAAGCAAAACTAATCAAAGTTGCCTGGCAAGACACCACCAGGTCCACAACTGGGAGTCAGGTATCACTTCTCATCCAGCACTCTCTGACCTTACTTTTACAATCCAGGCCCAATTCTGACTGGACACTAGTATACTACAATGCAAACTCTCATAAATTCTTACAATTTGATAATAAAAAAGACAACCCAATTAAAAAATGTACAAAGGATTTGAATAAACATTTCTCCAAAGAAGATATACATATGACCAATAAGCACATGAAAAGATGTTAAACATCTATTATGGGTTGAACTGTGTCCCCCCAAAATTCGTATGCTGAGTCCTAATTCCCAGTACCCCAGAATGTGACTTTACTTGGATACAGGGTCTCTAGAGAGGTAAACAAGATGAAATAAGGTCATCATGGTGGGCCATAATCCAATATGACTGGTGTCCTTATAAAAAGGTAAAATCTGGAGACAGACACGCTTATAGGGAGAATGCTATGTGAAGATGAAGGCAGAGACCAGGATGATGCTTCTACAAGCCAAAGACCGCCAGCAAACCATTAGAAGCTAGACATGAGGCATGGAACAGATTCTCTCTCATGACCATCAGAAGGAAGCAATCCTGTGACACCTTGATCTCAAACCTCTAGTCTCAGAACTTGAGTAAGTTTTCTACTGTTTAAGCCACTCAGTTTGTGGTACTTTGTTACAACAGCTGTAACAAACCAATACAACATCATTAGTGATCAGGGAAATGCAAATCAAAACCAAACTGAGCTACAACTTCACACCCACTAGGATGGTTATAATCAAAGACAATTCAGGGGCACCTGGGTGGCTTAGTCGGTTAAGTGGCTGACCCTTGATTTTGGCTCAGGTCATGATGTCAGGATTGTGAGATCAAGCCCAGCGCGGAGGTTGCTTGGGATGCTCTCTCTTCCTCTCCCTCTGCCCCTCTCGTGCGCACTCTCTCTCAAAAAAATTTTTTAGTTTAAAAAAAAAAAAGAAAGACAACTCAGTATTGGCAAGGATGTGGAGAAACTTGAACCCCCGTACACTGCTGGTGGGATTTTGTAAAGTGGGGCAGCCACTTTGAAAAAGAGTTTGTCAGTTCCTCAAAATGTTAAACATAAAATTACCACACGACCCAGCAATTCTGTTCTTAGGGATATTCCTGAGAGAAACGAAAGATACATCTACACAAAAATTTGTGCAAGAATGTCCAACACCAGCCAAAAAACAGAAACAATCCAAATGGCCTTCAATTGGTGAATGAATAAACCAAATGAGGTATATCCATATAATAGAATATTACTTGATAATAAAAAAGGAATGAAGTATTGACACATGATATAACATGAACCTTGAAAACAATACATGAAAGAAGCCAGCCACAAAAGGCTGCATACTGTAGAATTTCTTTCACATGAACCGTCCAGTATAGGAAACATACTACAGAGACGTAAAGTAGATTAGTGGCTGCAAGGGACTGCAGGCTTGGGGCGGGGTCGGGGGGGTGTTGAGGCGCAGTGAGGAGGGAATGAAAATGTTCTAAAGTTAAATAGTGGAGGGGCACCTCTGCCCTTCTCCCGCTTCTGCGCTCACTCGCTCTCTCTCTCAAAATAAATAAATAAACTTAAAAAAAACTTTTTTTTAAATAAATAGGAGCACCTGAATGACTCAGTTGGTTGAGTGGCTGACTTCAGCTCAGGTCATGACCTCATGGTCTGTGAGTTCAAGCCCCACATCAGGCTCTGTGCTGACAGCTTGGGGCCTGGAGCCTGCTTGGATTCTATGTCTCTCTTTATCCCTTTCCTGCTCACACTCTGTCTCTCTTTCTCAAAAATAAACAAACATTTTAAATAAATAAATAAATAAATAAATAAATAAATAAATGTTTTGCTTTCACTCTCATCAACCATCTCATTTTATCCCCAAGATCTTCTCACTGGACAAATGGCTTCTGATATGATAGAATAAAAAGGATATCTAGGTGGTGCCTGGGTGGCTCAGCTGGTTAAACACCCAACTCTCAATTTTGGCTCAGGTCATAATCTCACAGTTTGTGAGATGGAGTCCCACATCAGGCTCTGCACTAACAGCACAGAGCCTGCTTAGGATTCTCTCTCTCTCTCATTCTCTCTCTCTCTCTCTTTTTCTCTCTCCCTCTCTCTCTCTCTGCTCCTCCCCTGCTCACACATTCTCTCTCTCTCAAAATAAGTAAACTTAAAAAAATGGTATCTAAATAGTTAGGACAAGACACATTCTTGTACAAGTTCAAATGGCTGCTTACAATATCAAAAAGTTCACAATCCACTGTTTTGATGAGGGTGTGGGGAACTGACACATTCACGAGCACCTCCTACTCAAACGCATATAAAGTGGAACAATCCTCTTTGAAGAGCAATTTGGCCTAAATACCAACTTGCAAAACACATAAATCTTCTGATTCATCAAGTCTAACTCTACAAATTTATCCTGAAGCTGCACAAAGATATATTACCACAGAAATGTATAGTAGAGAGGTCCTTGGGTGGCTCAGTCAGTTGAGCGTCTGATTTCAGCTCAGGTCACGATCTCACAGTTTGTGGGCTCGAGCCCCACATCCAGCTTATTGCTGTTAGTGCAAAGCCCACTTCAGATCCTGTCCCCACTCTCTGACCCTCCCCTGCTCGTGCTCTCTCTTAATAATAAACATTAAGGAGAAAAGAATAAGTATATAGTAGAAAAAGCCCAGAAACAATTTAAATGTCTAACACCAAATGGTACAGTCATTCAATGGAATACTATGCAGCCAGTAAAAACGATCAGGTCACAATCACTAGTGCTTCAGTAATAACTATATGCCTGGTACTCTAAGCACTCCACAGATATAAGGTCATTTAATTTTAATTTAATTCTAATAATTTCCCAGTGAAATAGGACCTGTTTATCCCAGTATACCGATAAGCAAACTGAAGCACAGAGAGGCCAGCACTACCTATAATTGCTACTTACTTGTATAAAAGGCTCTGACAGGCAGCTTCCTTAAGGACTGTAGGAAATGGCTCAGAACAGTGTTCTCATGGTGGAGGAGGCTATAAGCAAACAGAAATGAACTGTTAAACATTTACCTTAAAATTTTTAAAAAATTAGTGGAGCAACTGGCAAAACTTGAACACAATCTATAGATTCACTAACAATCTTATATGAATGTTAATTTCCTGGTTTTGACCACCAATGTGGTTGTGTGAGAAAAATGTTCTTGTAGGAAAAAAGCTGAAATGGTTCAAAGTAAAGGAATATCAAATCTGTAATTTTCTCTCAAGTGTTTTGGAAAAATATATATATACACACACACATACACCTGAAGAGGGGACAGGGAGGGAGAATAGTAAAGCAAATACAGTCGACATCTGGGGAATCTGGGTAAAGAGTATTTGGGAATTCTATTTTAACTTCTGAAACTATTTCACAATAAAGTTATTTTCTTAATTAAGCATAATATCATAACAGGCAGTAAAGCCAGCACTCTTACACAAAGCCGTATGTTTCTGTACCACAAAAGAACTCTACACAGCCTTGTAAACATCTAACCCCCAGGGGAGGCCAGGTGGCTCAGTCGGTTGGGCATCCGACTTCGGCTCAGGTCATGATCTCACGGTCCATGAGTTCGAGCCCTACATCGGGCTCTGTGCTGTCAGTTCAGAGCCTGGAGCCTGCTTCGGATTCTGTGTCTCCCTCTCTCTCTGCCCCTCCCCCACTCATGCTCTGTCTCTCTCTCTAAAATAAATAAACATTAAAAAAAAATTTGTTTTTAAAACATCTAACCCCTACGCATTAAAGAATCTAACACATTTTAAATTTTAAAAATCTGTCCTGGAAAAAAAATGACACAAACCATGTGTAACTATTCTAATCTACTTCAAGTCTAGACAGCTCAATTTAGAATTTCTGGATTATCTTTTGTGGCTACTTTGCTATTTTGTCAAGCTATGCTGACAGATTGAACACGTTTCAGGCCTCCTGAGAAAAAAATTACCAAGGATAGCTTTCCACTCTAAGAAAACATTATTTTTTTTTTTAATGTTTACTTATTATTGAGAGACAGAGAGAGACAGAGTGAGCAGAGGAGGGGCAGAGGGAGACACAGAATCTGAAGCAGGTTCCAGGCTCTGAGCTGTCAGCACAGAGCCCAACACGGGTCTCGAACTCCCAAACTGCGAGATCATGACCTAGCTGAAGTCGGACGCTTAACCGACTGAGCCACCCAGGTGCCCCTAAGAAAACATTATTTTTGACTCAGTTTGTTTCTCTTTCACCTTCACCCAAGGAAACTGGACATTTTCCCAGTGGCAATAAATGACTGCCAGCAAGGAAAGCATTTGTGAATTTTCATTTCCCCTAATCAAAGAGCACACATCTCATTGTCAATTCAGATAGCACTTCGGTTTCCCCAAATTTTGACCTGAAATCTAAAGTAAAGAAATTAGTAAAAAAATAGTAAAATAAAGAAAATAGTCCTTGTCAGTAAGCACTTCTTTTTCTGCTGAGGCCTTTTATGTGAGATGTAATAATTTATTACAAATGTCTACATTGCTACTTTTATGGAAAATAAAACTACATTTATGACCTTCATACAATAATACACATTTTCATGGATATTTAGTAGTTATGTCTTATATACATAGCCTGCAAACATGATCAGATTTAGGCACCTTTTTTTTTCTTTTACTTGAAATTGACTTAAAAACACCGTCACAGCATGGTGCTAATATGTGGGAGAATCTGATTCTCCCACAGGCAGGTCAGGTTCGTATAGAGAAAAAGTATGGAATCATGATAATCATCACCACTAAGGCCAGAGAGATGTACAGCTATTAACACAAAGGGTATGTTTCAGTATATGAATGTTCTTTCAGCAGTGAACAATGCTCATCTCTAAGACTGGAAACTCCCACTACAAAAGCTAAAAGCCTCAAACCCTGCTTTCCAAACAGAATTAGAACAAGAAGTGTAAAAACTGACTAAAGGTACATTGTTGTGTTCTGTACACCGCTGTATTGTGTTCCAGAATGAATGCTGAACCCCCCAACTAAAAGAATGTTTGCAGACTGCTGAATAAGGCTTTTCTTCCCTTGGCTGGGGAGGTACAAATGGGAGATAATGGTCTATCCACTGTAACCAGACACACAGCACTCAGGTGGTTTGTCTTGCATATGGGCCTTCACCTCAGCACGCCTGCCCAAGAACACAGAGCTCAGTTCTCTCATACACCTCTGTAACCCCGGCTCCTGGAAAAAAATGCCTGGCAAATACCCCATTACACTAGTTAGTCTTTTATAACTGGATCATTCGTATCCTGAGATAAATGCTGTATATTCTCCAATCTTACATAAACACTGTCTACCATGGACCCTTCTCTAGCTTCCACCCCACTTTTCTTCTCTCCTTCATAACAAACTCTTAAAAAGAGCTACATGCACTGTCAACTGTAAAAATCCTAGAACACAAGCAGTAACTTCTCTGACATTGGCTGTAGCAACTTGGTTCTAGATAGGACCCCTGAGGCAAGGGAAACAAAAGCAAAAACAAACTATTGGGACTACATCAAAATAAAAAGCTGCACAGCAAAGGAAACAAAACTAAAAGGCAACCTATGGAATGGAAGAAGATGATATATCCAATAAAGTGTTAGTATCCAAAAAATATTAAAGAACTTAAAAACTCAACACCCAAAAAAACCAATAATCCAAATAAAAATGGGCAGAAGACAGGAGCAGACATTTCTCCAAAGAAGATATACAGATGGCTAACAGTCACGTGAAAAGGCACTCATCATCAGGCAAATCAAAACTACAAAGCAATATCGCCTCACACCTGTCAGAATGGCTAAAATCAAAAACACAAGAAACAACAGGTGTTGGCAAGGCTGTGAAGAAAATGAAACTGTCTTGTACTGCTGGTGGGAATGCAAACTGGTATAGCAACTGTAGAAAACAGTATGGAGGTTCCTCAAAAAGTTAAAAATAGAACTTACAATCCAGGAATTACACTACTGGGTATTTACCCAAAGAATACAAAAACACTAATTCAAAGGGATACATGCAGCCCTATGTTTATAGTAACATTATTTACAATAGCCAAGATATGGAAGCAGACCAAATGTCCATTGACTGATGAATGGTTAAAGAATATATGGTATACATATACAATGGAATAGTATTTGGCCCTCAGAGGGAATGAAATCTTCCCATTTACAATGACACGAACGGAGCAAGAGAGTATAATGCTAAGCGAAATAAGTCAGAGGAAGACAAATAACAAATGATTTCACTTATATATGGAATTTAAGAAACAAAACATTAAGAGAACTGGTTGTTACCAGAGGGAGGTGTGTAGGGGATAGATTAAACGGGTAATGGGGATTAAGGAGTGTACCTGTCACGAAGCACCTGGGTGGCTCAACTGGTTGAGTGTCCAACTCGATTTTGGTTCATGATCCCAAGGTCTGTGAGTTCGAGCCCCACATCAGGCCCTGCCCTGGGAGATCCTCTGTTTGGGATCCTTGGGATCCTCTCTCTTGCTCTCTCTCTCTCTCTGCTCCTTCCCGACTCACCCGCACACTCTCTCTCAAAAATTAATAAGCAAACTTAAAAAAAAAAGAGGGGGCACCTGGGTGGCTCAGTCAGTTAAGCATCTGACTCTTGGTTTCAGCTCAGGTCATGATCTCACAGTTTGTGGATTTGAGCCTCGTGTCAGGCTGTGCTGACAATGCAGAGCCTGCTTGAGATTCTCTCTCTCTCTCTCTCTCTCTCTCTCTCTCTCTCTCTCTGTCCCTCCCCATCTCTCAAAAAATAAACATTTAAAAAATTAAAAAGAAAAAAAAAAAAACAGTGCACTTGTCACATGATGAGCAGCATGTGTTGTATGGAAGTGTTGAATCACTGTACATCTGAAACTAATATAACATTGTACATTAACTGGAATTAAAATAAAAAGTAAAGAAAAAAAAAAAAGAGCTATGTTCACTGGCACTATTTCCTCACCTCTAACCCTCTCTTAATCCTGCTCAACCAAGCTTTTGTTTCAACCATGTCACCTCTTGTCAAGGTCACCAACAACTTCCAGGTTGCCAACACCAATGCATATTTCTTGAGTCTCGTGTTATTTGACCTCTCACAGAGCATCTGCCACAAC
Source organism: Panthera uncia (assembly GCF_023721935.1). Classification (NCBI taxonomy): domain Eukaryota; kingdom Metazoa; phylum Chordata; class Mammalia; order Carnivora; family Felidae; genus Panthera; species Panthera uncia. The sequence goes on from NW_026057586.1 coordinate 70,770,940, forward strand.
TGACCCCTTTCTCTCTTTTTTACTGAGGTATAATCGACATATAACATTGTTAGTTTCAGGTATACAACATAAATCAATATGTATATATACTGTGAAAAGATCACCACAATAAGTCTGGTTAACATCTGTCACCATACAGTTAACAAAATTTTTTTCTTGTGATGAGAACTTTAAGATTTTTTTTTTCAAAAGTTTATTTTTGAGAGAGAGAGCCAGAGAGCAAGCAGGGGAGGGGCAGAAAGAGAGGGAGAAAGAATTCCAAGCAGGCTCCATGCTGTCAGCACAAAACCCCATGCGGGGCTTGAACTCACAGACCATGAGATCATGACCTGAGCCAAGATCAAGAGTAAGATGCTTAACCAACTGAGCTACCCAGGTGCCCCAAGACATAAACTTTCACTGTGTTAAGTCACTGAGATGCTGGGGTTTACCTGTTACCATAGCAGCATTACTATAATATACCATTTCAGCAAAAGGCACCCTTTACACAGCTACACAAGTCAAAACCCTGAGACTCATTCATATAGAAGACATTTCTCTCTCATTATCCACATTCAATCCACTGGCAAGACAGGAAGACTCTACCTTTAAAATATATTTATCTGTCTAGGAGCACCTGGCTGGCTCAGCTGGAAGAGCATGCGACTTGTTCTCGGGGTCATGAATTCGAGCCCCATGTTGGGTGTAGAGATTACTTAAAAAAAAAAAAAAAAAAAAAAATGTAAAAAAAAATTATACACACACACGCATAGGTATAAAGATATATAGATGTATATAAATATATCTATTTCTCATTGCCACCACTACTCACACCCTAACCCAAGACACCTGATTCTCTTAACAAGTGATTGAGAAAGTCTGTTCTCCACTTTCCACTCTTGGCCCTCTATATCCTATTCACCACAAAACAGCCAGAGTGACCTTTTCAAAACAGAAAAGACCAGACCCCATGTACTCGGTCCTTGCTGGATTCTCAGATATCCTACTGCTTTCTGTCTCCTCCTTACTCATTCCAGTTGCCACTCCTAGTACTCACCACACCTTTGCCTCTTTCCACACCCTTGCATTTGCTGTTTGTTCTAATGGGCACACCCTTCTATGTGGCTCACTCCCTCATCATTCAGTTCTCTGTGAAATGTTCCCTTCTCAGTTTGTCTTACCTGACTACCATGTGCCCTTTAATCACCTTCCTTTATTTTTTTCATGGCACTTCTCACTACCTGAAACGAAAAGACTGTGTGTGTGTGTATGTATATGTATGTATGTATATGTATGTATGTATATGTGTGTGTGTGTGTGTATATATATATATATATATCAATATATATATCACCTATTTGTTTACTTTGCCTGCCTTCCCACTGAACTCCAATCTCAATGGTGAGATTAAACCCCAGAAGGATGAATGGATAAATTCAATCAGCTGACTCTTCTAGGTGGTGACTCAAGTGGGCATGCTGCACGCAGGTGATTAAAGCCCATGAGTGAGCACATAAGTCTGAATGCATGACTTACTGCCACTCATTAGCAATGTGACTTTAGGAAACTCAATTAATTCTATGCCTCAATTTCCCCACCTGTAAAAACAGGATCCCATTGACACTACATGAGATAATCATAAAAAACCAGCACCTAGTGGGGCGCCTGGGTGGCGCAGTCGGTTAAGCGTCCGACTTCAGCCAGGTCACGATCTCGCGGTCCGTGAGTTTGAGCCCCGCGTCAGGCTCTGGGCTGATGGCTCGGAGCCTGGAGCCTGTTTCCGATTCTGTGTCTCCCTCTCTCTCTCTGCCCCTCCCCCGTTCATGCTCTGTCTCTCTCTGTCCCAAAAATAAATAAAAAACGTTGAAAAAAAAAATTAAAAAAAAAAAAAAAAAACCAGCACCTAGCTACATATTACTACTTTTTAAATGTTTATTTATGTTTGAGAGAGAGAGAGAGAGAGAGGGAAGGAGCCCGAGCATGAGCAGGGGAGAGGCAGAGAGGGAGAGAGAGAATCCCAAGCAGGTTTCACACTGACAGCAGGAGCACAATCTCACGAACCAAGAGATGCATGACCTGAGCCAAAATCAAGAGCTGCACGCTTAACCCACTGAGACACCCAGGTGCACCCCATTACTATTTTTTAAAGTAACAGAGTTTATGTTCAGCTGGCACACACTGGGATGGCTATATCAACTGTCTATGACCAGGGGCCCATGGCTAGCTCAGTCAGTGGAGCAAGCAACTCTTGGTCTTGGGGTCATGAGTTTAAGCCCCACGTTGTGGGAGTAGAGATTACTTTAAAAAAAAACTGCCTATGACGAGTATCCACACTGACTGGTCTATGGCCATACTGTCATGGTTAAAAAACACTTTTGGGGCACCTGGGTGGCTCAGTCAATTAAGCATCCAACTTCAGCTGAGGTCATGATCTCATGGTTTGTGAGTTCAAGCCCCACATCAGGCTCTGCTCTGGGATCATGGAGCCTGCTTCAGATCCTCTGTCTCCCTCTCTGTGCCCATCCCTCATGTGTTCTCTTTCTCTCTCTCAAAAAAAAAAAAAAAAAAAAAAAAAAAAAAAATTAAAAAAATAGAATTAAAGTCATGTAAACTTAAAATCTTTTAACATCATCCCTGGTGGTGACATTTTAACTATAATCCTTCTATCTCTCCTGCCCCCTCCCCCTTTTTTTTTTTTTTTTTAACATTTATTCATTTTTGAGAGACAGAAAGAGACAGGGCATGAGTGCTGACAGCTCAGAGCCTGACGCAGGCTTGAACTCTCGGACCATGAGATCATGACCTGAGCTGAGTAGGAGCTTAACCAACTGAGCCACCCAGGCACCCCCATTTTTTAAAAAAAATTTTTTTAGCATTTATTCATTCTTGAGAGACAGAGAGAGACATAGCATGAGTGGGGGAGGAGCAGAGAGAGGGAGAATCGCTCCTGCTTTCTGAACATACGAAGCTTTTCTAAAAATGAACTGGCAGACCTCCTGAAGGCCTTATTCCACATTCTATCTTGTGTTAGTGTTTAGTTGAGTGTTTTCTCTCTCTTCTACTAGACTGCAAAATTCTTTAAACAAAAAGCCCATTCCAAATGCTGTATTTTTAATTCCTGTCTTTGTTGTTCCTTTCCCCCATGGTCCCTGGCACCATGGTTTGCAGTGGTAGGAATGTCAATATTTCTGAATGAAAGCCTTGTACAAGCCAACCACTCCTTAGGTACTAAGGAGTCAGTGTATGCTTGCCTGAACCTAAGAGTCATCCAAGACACTTGCAGTCCCAAGCTACTACACCTAGTAAATCTGAATTTGGCAGCAGGATGGGAATATATCTGGGAATCTCAATTTCTAATAAATACCTACCCTATTATTTTATCAAACAAATTTGGGAAACATGGCCCTTAATTATCACCCAAGACGTTGTTTTCTCTTTGTTCTATCACCTGCCACATGTCACCCAGTAACTGTAAAACTCCCCTGCAATATGAGGTTTTCATCTGTATGTCTCACAGCCATGCTTTAAAGCCTATGAAAATGCTGTGTTTTGGTATTTGTTATCAACAATATATAATACCTTTGAAAATTAAAAGCTCTTATTGTACCCAAATCCTCATCCTTTCCAATCACTGCACCTAAATCCAATCTCATTTATCTATATTAATACTAAAGGAGGACTCCCCACCTCCAACCCTTTTTTTTAATGATGGTGAGCGAGTAAATCTTCCTTCTCATCTAAAAAAATATTTTAGGAATGCCATTTTTTAGTCATTCTAACTCATGACACAGTTTAGGTGAATTCACGGCTGACTGATAAACAGCACATCTGGTATTAATATCGAAAGCAGACACCCTCCTTTCCAAATCCCAACTGTTACCACACTTTGCAGAGCCCCCTCCTGAGAGAACTACACCATTTCTGAAATAGTCCATGATAGGAGAGTAAAGCTTTCATGGTAAGGACAATCAGTTTCTGCTCACTTTCAGTCCAAATCCAGTATCCTTTTACTTCCCCAAATCACAATGATAGGTCACCTCTGGTCATAGAGCAAGTTTTGGTCAATGCTGACAAAATTAACCCTGCCAGAAAAACGAAAATCACTATGCGTCTCCAAACCTTCTCACTTTGAAATGACACCAAGCAGCCGACTCTGAGTCATAGCTACCCACATTTTAATCCATTTTCTGAGAGTCCAAATGGTCCCTAGCTATTTGTGGATAATAAATGCCCTCATGGTGGACAGCCTAAGGGAAAGGTCCTTGAGTGAGAGACAGAGGTAGCCTGGTCGGGGTCCGGACTCTGCTACTAATTGGCTGGGTAAAAATGAGCAAGTCCCTCCCTCTCTCAAGGCCTCAATTTCCACAATTCCAAAAATAGCTGGATTTAGATGACCTCTCACGTCTCTTCCAACTCTAAGAACTTAACAGTTGGGAGTCAACCAGAGTAACCAAGACCTAATTTCTTAACAGACTATTTGCGATTACTGAATCCAACCTCTTCGCTTCAAACACCAAGAATCCAAAGTAAAGACCCCAACTTTCAGTCCAAAGCTCTTCCCACATCTTGTCGCCCTTCCAGGAACACAAATCCCGAAAGAAGCGTTCAGTCCAGCCTCGACTCTAGTGGCGGGCAGGCAACCATCTGTTTTGTTTGGTTTTCTTGTTTTTCTCCCTTCTGGACTTCCACTTAGCTGTAAAAGGCAAAGCGAGAGCGCTCAGGCCAGCCCCAACTAAACCCGGACCTCCCTACACGCCGGGAGTCCCACCTGATTGAGGCGAAGGTGGATGGCGCCGTCTCCACCCGACCCCTCCTCAGGTCGAGCCCGTAATAGGGAAACGACTCCTCCTCCCGACTCCGGTTCGGTCTAAGCTGCCTCCGGCCCTGAGGCAACCTCCCCAAGCAGCTATACCTGTTCCGCCACGACGTGACACCGCGCAGCAACCTCAGGCACCGCGGCCCCACGGACGTCGCCATCTTGTCTCCTCCTTCTCGGTGGGCCACGCCCCCTTTTCCACACTCGTGGCGCACACGTGTGACGTCACGAGTTATCGAGCTCACGGGGCCAATAAGGAAAACGGTGGGGTGTGGGCGGAGACGGGTAAGCCCCTCCCCTTGGCCGCTGCCCGCCCCATCAGCCTGGCTCTTGGGTCGCCTCCAGAGCTAGGTGGGTAGTTACCTGCTGTGCTAAATCCGGGCCTGGGCGCAGAGTCGCCAGGCTTCTTTCTTTCCTCTGGCTTCCGTTTCCCCGTGCGCCTGGAAAATGAATCACCCAAGGCCCGAGAATGTATCAACTTAGCCAATTCCCTTATTTACAGACGGGGAAGTTAAGAGGGTCCACCGCTCAGTTACCATTTATTCCGTGCTTCCTAAGTGCCAGGGTCTGTTCTGAGCACTTTGCGTGCCCACTGTCTCCTTTTTTCCCAAACTGGAGAAATACACCTCCACTTTTTCCTCCCCTATTCTGCTAATTACAGTTGCTTTCAGACATTTGACACAAGAGGAATGTATTGCCTGGTGCCTGCAATTATTTCTGTGTGGTTATTTAAGCTCAACTAGAACACAAGCAACCCTTCCATGGAGCATCAGATTTCCTGTTGGAGGGGAGACACCTCCCTCTATGAGCCTTAAAAGACTGAGAAAAAAAGAAGTATACAATTGGTTTTACTATTCAATTGAGAGTAGTAACTCAGAAGGAGGGGGCGGGGTTGTTTCAAAATGAAGCACATTTAGGACAACAAATATCCACATGCAAATGAAGTGGACCCTTACCTTATAACATATACAAAAAGTAACTCAAAATGATTTGAAGACCTAAACTTAAGAACTAAAACTATAAACCTCTTAAAAGAAAACATAAAGGAAATCTTCATGATAATTGGATTCGGCAGTAATTTCTTGAATATAACACCAAAACGCAGGCGACAACAACAAAATAAATCAATTGGACTTCATCAAAATTAAAAACTTTTGTGCACCAAAGAACACTATCAAGAGAAATCAAAGACAACCCACAGAATCCAAGAAAATATTTGTAAATCCTGTACCTATCTGATAAGCATCTAGTATCCAGAATATATAAAGAACTCCTAAAACTCGATAATAAAAAACAAACATGGTGCCTGGGTGGCTCAATTGGTTAAGTGTCTGACTCTTGATTTCAGCTCAAGTCATGATCTCACAGTTAGTTAGATTGAGCCCCGTCAGGCTCTTCAAGGAGCCTGCTTGGGATTCTCTCTCTTTCTCTCTCTGCCCCTCCCCGATGTGCGTGCTCTCTCTCTCTCTCTCTCTCTCTCTCTCTCAAAATAAATAAATAAACTTGAAAAAATAATAATAAAAAACAAAACGACTCAGATAAAAAATGGACAAAAAACTTGAACAGATATTTCTCCAAAGACGTTATACAAATGGCTAATAAGATCCTCAACATCACTAGTCATTAGGGAAATGCACATCAAAGCCCCAATAAGATACCAACTTCACATCCAATAGAATGGCTATTATAATTTTTTTTAATGGAAAATAACAAGTGTTGGTAAGGATGTGGAAAAATTAGTATCCTTGTGCATTGCTGGTGATAAGGTAAAATGGTACAGCTGCTATGGAAAACAATTTGGTGATTCCTCAAAAAGTTAAACATAGAATTATCATATGATCCAGCAATTTCACTCCTATATATATATACTCAAAAGAATTGAAAGCAGGGACTCAAATACTTGTATACCAACATTCATAGCAGCATTATCACAAGAGCCAGAAAGCAGATTAATAAATGAATGGATAAACAAAATGCGATATATCCATATAATGAAATATATAAACTTTAATTACATTATGGTAAGTAAAATTAGTCAGACACAAAGAAACAAATATTGTATGATGCCACATGAAGTACCTAGAATAGGCAAATTTATAAACAGAAAGTAGAATAGAGGTTACCCAAGAGGTTGAGAGGAGGGGAGATTAGGGAGTTAATGGATACAGAGTTTCTGTTTGGGATGATGGAAAAGTTCTGGAAATAGTGGCACTTGTTGACTAACATTGTGAATATACTTAATATCACTGAATTACACACTTAAAAATATTGTGTATACTTTATCACAGTTTGTTTAAATCAGCTGATAACAAATGTTGATAAGGATATAATGCAGAGAAATCACAAACTTCATCCTCCACTGGTAGGAATGTAAAAAGATGCAGCCTCTTTGGAAGACAATCTAGCAGTTCCTCGATTAAATATAGAGTCGCTGGGGCGCCTGGGTGGCTCAGTCGGTTGGGCGGCCGACTTCGGCTCAGGTCATGATCTCGTGGTCCATGAGTTCAAGTCCCGCATCGGGCTCTGTGCTGACAGCTCAGAGCCTGGAGCCTGTTTCGGATTCTGTGTCTCCCTCTCTCTGACCCTCCCCCGTTCATGCTCTGTCTCTCTCTGTCTCAGAAATAAACGTTTAAAAAAAAAAATAGAGAGAGTCGCTGCAGTATGTCCCAGCAATTCCATTTGTAGGAATATACCCAAGAGAAATGAAAATGTAAAAACCTGTCCACAAAGGTTTTTATGCTGTGTAGAAACAGCACAAATGTCCATCAAACTGACATAGATATGGAACAGATTAACAAAATATGGTACATTCATACAATGGAATATTATTTATTTGGCTGTAAGAAGGAATGAAGAACCAATACATGTCATAACATTGGTGAACCTTGAAAATATGATGCTAAGTGAAAGAAACCATGCACAAAGACCACATATTGTATTATTCCATTCATATGAAATATCCAGAATGGAGAAATCTACAGAGAAAGAAAGCAGAGTAGTGATTGCCTAGGGCTGGGGAAAAGGGACTGAGAGGATGGGGGATAAGGAAGAGTATGAGATTTTTAAGGGGTAGATGAAAATGTTCTAAAATTGACTGTGGTGATGATATACATAAGTGTGAATATGCTCAAAACCATTGAATTGTCAACTTAAAATGGGTGAATTATATGGTATGTGGACTACATCTCAATAAAGATGCTTAAAATTTTTTATTTCTATTTATTGCTGGAATACAGAAATATACTTGATATTTATATTTGAGCTTATATCTAATAAGATGTTTGGTGTAGGTGTTTATAGTAGATATTTTTCTGATTAAAAGTCTTCCCTTCTGGGGTGCCTGGGTGGCTCAGCTGGTTAAGCGTCCGACTCTTGATTTCTTCGACTCAGGTCATGATCTCACAGTTTCTGAGTTAGAGCCCCATGTTGGGCTCTGTGCTGACAGTGCTGAGCCTACTTGAGATTCTCTCTCTCTCTCTCTCTCTCTCTCTCTCTCTCTCTCTTTCTCTCTGCCCTTTCCCCGCACATGTGCACACACTCTCTCTCAAAATAAATAAATAAATAAACTTAAAAAAAAAAGTCTTCCCTTTTAGGGGCACCTGGGTGGCTCAGTTGGTTAAGCGTCCAACTTCGGCTCAGATTATGATCTCACCATTTGTGAGTGTGAGCCCCATGTCGGGCTCTATGCTGACAGCTCAGAGCCTGGAGACCACTTCAGATTCTGTGTCTCCCTCTCTCTCTCTGCCTCTCCCCACTTGCACTCTGTCTCTCTCTCTCTCGAAAATAAATAAACACTAAAAAAAAAAAAAAAAAAAAAGGCCTTCCCTTTTATTCTTAGCACGTGCAAAATGCTTATTATGAGTGTATACAAATGTACATTTGGGCATTTTTTAGGATTACCATATATTGTTGGGCTTTTTTCCTACTAAATTCTGTTAATGTGGTAAATTAGATTGATTTTCTTTTATTTTTTAAAACAAATGTATCAAAATATAAATTCACATGTTACAATTCACCCATTTTAAGTGTATAACTCAATGGTTTCTAGTATATTCACAGGTATAGTGTGGTTCACCATAATGAATTACACTTTCATCACCCCAAAAAGAAAGCCCACACTTTTTAGCTATCATTGTCATGCCCCCATTCTCACCTCCCCAGACCTAAGCAATAAGAAATCTACTTTTTGTCTATGTAGATTTTCCTATTTTGGATTTTCATATGAATGGAATCAAATAATATTTGAACTTTTGTAACTGGCTTCTTTCACTTAGCATGATGTTTTCTTTCTTTCTTTCTTTCTTTCTTTCTTTCTTTCTTTCAAGTTTATTTATTTTGAGAGAGACAGCGAGCGCAGGAGAGAAAGAGAGAGAGAAAGAGAGGGAGAGAGAGAATCCCAAGCAGGTTCCCGGATGTCAGCACAGAGCTCAACTCAGGGCTCAACCTCACAAATTGTGAATCATGACCTGAGCCAAAATCAGGAGTAGAATGCCTAACTTGATAGGAGGTCACCCAGGCACCCCATAGCACAATGTTTTCTAGGTTCATCCATGTTGTAACATCTGTCAGTACTTCATTTCTTTTTATTGCCAAACAATAATCCATTGTATGGCTATACCACATTTGTTTATCCATTCATTGTTGATGGACATTTGGGCCATTTCTATCTTTTGGAAATCGTGAATAATGCTGCTATAAACATTCACATATAATTTATTGTATGAACATATATTTTCAAATATTTTAAATATTTTCAATGTTTTCTCTTGTGTATATACCTAGGAGTAGAATTGCTGGCTTGTACGTTAACTCTATTGTTAATTGCATGAGGAACTGCCAGATTGTTTGCCAAGATGGTTGCGTTTTACATACCCACAAACAGTGTATGAGGGTTTCAATTTCTCCACAACCTCGACAACACTTGCTATTTTGTCTTTTTAAAATTATTATCATGTCCATCTTAATGAGTATGAAGTGGTATCTCATTATGGTTTTGATTTGCATTTCCCTGGTGACTAATGATGTTGAGCATCTTTTCATGTGTTTATTAGCTATTTACATATCTCCCTTGGAGAAATGTCTATTTAGATCCTTTTTCATTTTTAAATTGGGTTGCCTTTTTATTACTGAGCTGTAAGAGTTCTTTATATATTCTAGATACAAATCTTTTATCAGATATGTGATGTTTTCTCCCATTCTATGGGTTGTATCTTCATTTCTTGATGGTGTCCTTTGAAGCATGAAAGTTTTTAATTTTGAAGAAGTCCGATTTATCTACTTTTTCTTTTGTTGCTTATGTTTTTGACGTCATATCTAAGAAACATTTGCCAAAATCAAGCTTATGAAGATTTACACCTATGTTTTCTTCTGAGTTTTTTTTTTTTCAATGTTATTTATTTTTGAGAGAGAGTGACAGAGTGCAAGCAGGGGAGGGGCAGAGAGAGAGGGAGACAAAGAATCCAAAGCAGTCTCCAGGCTCTGAGCTGTCAGCACAGAGCCCCATGTGGGGCTCAAATTCATGGACCGTGAGATCATGGCCTGAGCCGAAGTTAGATGTTTAACCAACTAAGCCACCCAGGTGCCCCTAAGAGTTTTATAGTTTAAGCTCTCACATTTAAGGCTTTGGTTCTTTTTTTTTTTTTTTATGTTTTTCTTTATTTTGAGAGAGAGAGCAAGTGAGCAGGGGAGGTGCAGAGAGAGGGAGAGAGAGAGAATCACAAACAGGCTCCGAGCTGTCAGTGCAGAGCCTAACATGCGGCTCAAATCCACAAACTGAGAGATCATGATCTGAGCCAAAAACAAGAGTTGGACACCTAACTGACTGAGCTACCCAGGCACCCCAACACTTTGATTCATTTTAAGTTAAGGTTTTTTTGTATATATATTTTTAATGTTCATTTCTTTTTTGAGAGAAAGAGACAGAGCACAAGCAGGGGAGGGGCAGAGAGACAGGGAGACACAGAATCCAAAGCAGAGCTGTCAGCACAGAGCCCGATGCAGGGCTCGAACCCACGAACCATGAGATCATGACCTGAGCCAAAGTCAAATGCTTAACTGACTGAGCCACCCAGGCACCCCCCGCCAACTTTTTAAAATAATTTTTTTACGAGTTAAGTTTTGTACATGGTGTGAGGTAAGGAACCAACTTCATTCTTTTGCCTGTGGCTATTCATTTGTCTATTGATTTTCATAGTTAAATCAACCTTGCATTGCTGGTCATGGTGTATTATCATCTTTTATATATCACTAGATTCAATTTGCTAATATTTTGTTTAGGTTTTTTGCATCTACTTTGTGAGAGAGAATGGGCTGTTATTTCCTTTTTTCTTTCCTCTTCCTTTCCTCCTTCCTTTCTTTCTTCCTTCCTCCCTCCCTCCCTCTCTCTCACTCTTTCTTTCTTTCTTTCTATCGTTCTTTCTTTTTCCCTTTCTTTCTTTCTTTCTTTCTTTCTTGTTATACCCTTGTTATGTTTTTGTTATCATAAATGCATGTACACTTCTCTTTTTCAATTCTCTGGAAAGTATAAGATTGGTGTTACATCCTCCTTAAAATTTGGAAGAATTCTTTCTTTCTTTCTTTCTTTCTTTCTTTCTTTCTTTCTTTCTTGTTATACCCTTATCATGTTTTTGTTATCATAAATGAATGTACACTTCTCTTTTTCAATTATCTGGAAAGTATAAGATTAGTGTTACATCCTCCTTAAAATTTGGAAGAATTCATTAGCAAAGCTATGTGGGTATGGAGGGCAGACTCAATTACAGATTGAATAAGTTTCAAGATGTGGAGTGTCTGGCTGGTTCAGTCAGAAAAGCACAAGACTCTTGATCTCCGGGTCATGAGTTCAAGCCCCACATTGGGTGTAGAGATTAGTTAAAAATAAAATCTTTAAAAAAATAATATAAATAAATAAATAAATAAATAAAATCTTTAAAAAAAACAAAAACAAAAAACCTTTATGGGATGCTTGGGTGGCTCAGTCGATTTAGCGTTGACTCTTAATTTTGGCTCAGATCATGACCTTGTAGTTTGTAGGTTCGAACCCCACATCGGGCTCTGCACTGATGGTGTGGAGCCTGCTTAGGATTCTGTCTCCTTCTCTATCTGCCTCTCCTCTGCTTGCTCTTTGTAACTTTCTCAAATATAAATAAAAAATTTTTAAAAACTTTAATACATGGGTATTTGTTCAGATTTTCTATTCTTGTGTCAGTTTGGTAAATTGTCTTTTTTCCTAGGAATTTATTCATTTTATCTAAAATTTCAGTTAATTGGGGGCGCCTGGGTGGCTCAGTCGGTTGAGCAACCGACTTTGGCTCAAGTCATGATCTCACAGTTTGTGAGTTTGAGCCCCGCATCAGGCTCCGTGCTGACAGCTCAGGGCCTGGAGCCTGCTTCGGATTCTGTGTCTCCCTCTCTCTCTCTGCCCCTCCCCCACTCATGCTCAGTCTCTGTCTCAGAAATAAATAAACATTAAAAAATAATAAAATAAAATAAAATAAAATAAAATAAAATTTCAGTTAATTGGCATAAACTTAACATTCTTTTATATTCTTTTTGATGTCTATAGGATTTTTAGTGAGGTACTTATGTTCTTTCCTGACATTGGTTGAATTTATGAAGTTTCTTCCTTTTTTTTTCCTCCTCATGATCAGTCTTGCTAAAAGTTTATTAATGTTATTATTTTCTCAAAGGACGCATTTTAACTTTGGTTATTTGCTCTATTGTACATTTGTTTTTTTATTTTATTTTATTAATAACAGCTTAGCTATGTTACTTCTTACTACTTTCTTTGGGTTCAATGTGCTGTCCTTTTCTTTCTTTGTTTTTAATTATTTATTTTGGGAGGGAGAGCACAAGCGAGGAAGGGGCAGAGAGAGGGGAACAGAGGATCCAAAGCAGGTTCTGTGCTGACAGGCTGACAGCAGTGAGCCCGATGTGAGGCTTGAATTCACGAACTGTGAGATCATGACCTAAGCTGAAGTCAGATGCTCAACTGACTGAGTCCGCCAGGTGTCCGTCTTTTTTTTTTTAATATTTATTTATTTTGAGAGAGAGAAAGAGAGCACACGCGAGAGAGGCACAGAGAGAGTCCCAAGCAGGCTCCTTGCTGTCAGTGCAGAGCCCAACTCGGGGCTCAATTCCACAAACTGTGAGATCATGAACCGAGCTGAAACCAAGCATTGGATCCTTAACTGACTAAGCCACCCTATGCTGTCTGAGAAAACTTTTTTATTATTATTATTATTATTATTATTTTAAATTTACATCCGAGTTAGTTAGCATACAGTGCAACAATGATTTCAGGAGTAGATTCCTTAATGCCCCTTACCCATTTAGCCCATCCCCCCTCCCACAACCCCTCCAGTAACCCTCTGTTTGTTCTCTATATTTAAGAGTCTCATGTTTTGTCCCCCTCCCTGTTTTTATATTATTTTTGCTTCCCTTCCCTTATTCTGTATGTATCTTAAATTCCTCATATGAGTGAAGTCATATGATATTTGTCTTTCTCTGACTAATTTCACTTAGCATAATACCTTCTAGTTCCATCCACATAGTTGCAAATGGCAAGATTTCATTCTTTTTGATTGCCGAGTAATAGTCCATTGTATATATGTACCGCATCTTCTTTATCTATTCATCCATCGATGGACAATTTCTGAGAGTACTTTGAGCATTTGTCTTTCAGGATTCTTTTCTAATATATACATTTTAGTCTATAACTTCTTTCTTTTTTTAATGTTTATTTATTTTTAAGAGAGAGAGAGAGAGAGACAGAATATGAGCAGGGGAGGGGCAGAGAGGGAAGGAGACACAGAATCGGAAGCAGGATCCAGGCTCTGAGCTGTCAGTACAGAGCCAGACGTGGGACTCAAACTCACAGACGGTGAGATCATGACCAGAGCTGAAGTCAAGCGTTTAACCGACTGAGCCACCCAGTATAATAGGTGCCCCTATAACTTCTTTCTGAGTACAGGCAGAGAGCCTCATCTTTGCTGTCCTGCACACAACTCTGTTGTGGTCTATTCAGTAAACTTCTATCTCCTCTAAAACAAAACAAACCAACAAAAACCCAGTTATTTCTAAGTACAGGCTTAGCTATATCTTCTCTTTTGAGCTATCATATTTTCAATATTATTCAGCTCAAAATGCATTTTTTTAAGATTTTATTTTTAAGCAATCTCTACAACCCAGTGTGGGGCTGGAACTCACAACCCTGAGATCAAGACTTGCACACTACCCACTGAGCCAGCCAGGTGTCTCCCAAATACCTTTTAAAAAAAGTTTTTAATTATTTTATTTATTTATTTATTTATTTTGAGAGAGCGAGTACATGCACACAAGTGGGGGAGGGGCAGAGAGAGAGAATCCCAATCAGGTTCCACACCATCAGTGCAGAGACCGATGTGGGGCTCAAACCCACAAATCGCTAAGATCACAACCTGAGCCAAAGTCGGACACTTAACCTACTGAGCCACCCAGGCACCCCAGATTTTATTTATTTTTATTTGAAGCATGGTTCACACATTACATTAGTTTCAGGTATACAACACAGTAATTCAACAAGTCTATATGTATTCATCTCAATATATTAAAGTACATTGTGAGGGCACTTGGCTGGCTCAGTTGGTGGAGCATGCAACTCTTGATCTCAAGGTTGTGAGCTCGAGCCCTACATTGGGTATAAAGATTACTTAACAATAAAATCTGAAACAAAACAAATAAGGTACGCTGTGATTTCTTCTTTGACTCTTAGGATAAATATGTATTGCTTAATTTATTTTTGTTTTAATTTTTTTTAATGTTTATTTATTTTTGATACAGAGAGAGACAGAGCATGAACAGGGGGAGGGTCAGAGAGAGAGGGAGACACAGAATCTGAAGCAGGCTCCGGGCTCTGAGCTGTCAGCACAGAGCCCGACGCGGGGCTCGAACTCACAGACTGTGAGGTCATGACCTGAGCCGAAGTCGGATGCTCAACCGACTGAGCCACCCAGGCACCCCGTATTGCTTAATTTAAAAAGCCTTTGGATTTGTCGTGGTTTTTAAAATTTTTTTTTAATTTAACGTTTTTTATTTATTTTTGAGAGACAGAGAAAGACAGAGTGTGAAAGGGGGAGGGGCAGAGAGAGAAGGAGTCCAGAATCCCAAGCAGGCTCCAGGCTCTGAGGTGTCAGCACAGAGCCCAATACGGTCTCAACCCATGAACTGTGAGATCATGACCCGGGCTACAATGTAACGCTTAACCGACTGAGCCACCCAGGTGTCCCTATCTAGTTTTGTTTTTATTTGTAATTAATATTTAACATAACTCCACTGTGTTCAGAAAACACACTTGGAATTTCGATCCTTTGTATTTGTTGAGATAATTTTGGTGGCTCAAATAAGGTTAATTTTAAGATATATTTCAATTAAGTTAAACTGATTAATCAGGTTTTCAGATCTTCTATAACCTACTAATTTTTATTTACTTGTTCTATCAGTTGAGAGACACATGTTCATATCTTCAAACTGTAATACAAATTTGTCTATTTTTCCTTTTAGTTCTATTTTTATTTAACATTATTTCTGGGGTGTTTGGGTGGCTCAGTCAGTTGAGCGTCCAACTCTTGATTTCGGCTCAGGTCATGATCCCAGTGTCGTGAGATGGAGCCCTGTTTCAGGCTCTGCCCTGAGCATGGAGCCTACTTGAGATTCTCTCTCTCTCTCTCTCTCTCTCTCTCTGCCCCTCCCCCCTCTCTAAAACAAATAAAATGAAAAAAAAATTAAAAACCCATTATTTCAATGTTTATACAAATTTTAGATTGGGGGCACCTGGGTGGCTCAGGTAATGATCTCACAGTT
This sequence comes from Panthera uncia, assembly GCF_023721935.1. Classification (NCBI taxonomy): domain Eukaryota; kingdom Metazoa; phylum Chordata; class Mammalia; order Carnivora; family Felidae; genus Panthera; species Panthera uncia. The sequence goes on from NW_026057586.1 coordinate 70,786,574, forward strand.
CGTGAGTTCGAGCCCCCTGTCGGGCTCGGTGCTGGCAGCTCAGAGCCTGAAGCCTGCTTCAGATTCTGTGTCTCCCCCTCTCTCTGCCCCTCCCCTGATCACACTGTATCTCTCTCTCTCTCTAACATAAATAAACATTTAAAAAAATTTTTTTAGATTGGTATGTCTTCCTGCTGAATTCCCCCCCCTTTTTTTTAACCATTAGGAATGTCCCTATTTGTCTCTAGTAATGCTATTTGTCTTGAAGTCTAGCCCTAGCTGGTATTAATCACCTTTGCCATGCTTTTTGCTTTTGGTTTAGTGTTTGCATAGTACATCTTTATCCATCATTACATCTTCAAACTCTGTGTCCTTATATAGTGTGTCTCTTGTAAGCAGCATATTATTAGCTCTTGTTTTTTAATTTAGTCTGACAATATTTATCTTTCAATTGGGGTTTTTAGTCCATCAATTAAATTATCAATACGTTTGGATTTAAATAGACTCTAGTTTCTATTTGGCCAAATGATCTCTATTCTCTTTTCTCTTTTTTTCCTCACCTACTTGTGGATACATTGTTTCTTTCTTAGTTACTCCACTCTTTCCCTTGTGTTAACTGATAGTTATCATTTCTGTACTAGTCTTTCAATGATTACACAAGAGATTAAAACATGTATATTTGCCTTTTTTTATTTACGTAAAATTTACATACACAGAAATGCAAAAATCTTCAATACAACTCGAGCCACACAACCACTAACCCAGTCAGGATATAGAACATTACCATTATCTCAGAATGTTCCTTCAATCTCTTCCACACAATGCCTGCTACCTGTAGGCAATTACAGTTCTGACTTCTAGCACTATATTACTGTAGCCTGTTCTTGAACTTCACATAAAAATGGGATCATTCTGAGGTGCCTGGCTGGCTCAGTCAGTAGAATATGTAACTCTTGATCTCCAGGTAGTGAGTTCAAGCCCCATGTTGTGGGTAGAGATGACTTAAAAAAATAAAATCTTTAGGGGTGCCTGGGTTGCTCAGTCAGTTGAGCATCCAATTCTTGATTTTGGCTCAGGTCATGATCTCATGGTCGTGTGATCAAGCCCCACATCGGGCTTTGCACTGGCATGGAGCCTCTCTCTGTCCCTCCCCCACCCTCAAAAAAATAAAATCTTAAATATTTTTTTAACTTAAATTTTTAAAAAATTATTTTAGAGAGAGAGAGAGAGAGAGAGAGCATGCGAGTGGGGGAGAGGGACAGAGTGGGAGAGAGAATTTTGGCTCAGTGCAACATCTGGCTCAGTGCAGAGCCCCATGCAGGACTTGATCCCACCATCCTGGGATCATGGCCTGAGCTGAAATCAAAAGTCCGACACTCAACTGACTGAGATACCCAGGCACCCCATAAATTTTTAAAAATTTAAACAAATGGAATCATTCAGTGCATTCGGCCTCCTCTGCTTAGAATAGTGTTTTTGAGATTCGAGCATGTTGTTGTACTGGTTCTGTCATTTTTACCACCAAGTAATATTCGATTATATAAACACACCACAGTTTGCCCCTTCTCCTATTGATAGGCATTTGAGTTCTGGTTTGGAGTTATTATGAGTAAGACTGCTGTAAACTTACTTGTACAAGTATTTTTGTGAACAGAAGTTTTTGTTTTTCTTGGGGCTGGAATTCCTGCATTGTGCTTAATTTTATAAGAACTTGCCAAAAAAGGGGCGCCTGGGTGGCTCAGTCGGTTAAGCATTGGACTTCAGCTCAAGTCGTAATGTCATGGTTCATGAGTTTGAGCCCCCCATCAGGCTCTGTGCTGACAGCTCAGAGCCTGGAGCCTGCTTCAGATTCTGTGTCTTCCTCTCTTTCTTCCCCTCCCCTACTCGCACTCTGTCCCTCTCTCTCAAAAATATATAAACATTAAAATTTTTTTAAAAATAAATAAACTTAAGGGGCGCCTGGGTGGCTCAGTCAGTTGAGCGGCCGACTTCGGCTCAGGTCATGATCTCACGGTCTGTGAGTTCGAGACCCGCGTCAGGCTCTGTGCTGACAGCTCAGAGCCTGGAGCCTGTTTCAGATTCTGTGTCTCCCTCTCTCTCTGCCCCTCCCCTGTTCACGCTCTGTCTCTCTCTGTCTCAAAAATAAATAAACGTTAAAAAATAAATAAATAAATAAATAAATAAACTTAAAAAAAACTTGCCAAAAAGTTTTCCAAAGTGGTTGTATCACTTTACATTCCTACCATCAATGTGTCAGTTCTGGTTGCTCCACATTTTCACCAACATTAATTTCAGCCATTCTAATGGATGTGATGTGATATCTCATTATGGTTTATTTTGTATTTTTCAGGAGATTAATAATGTTGAACACTTTTTTATGTGCTTACTGACCATTCATATATCTTCATTTGTAAAATGTCTGCTCAAGTCTTTTTCCCATTTAAAAAATTAGGTTGTTTGAATTTTTATTATTTTTTAAAATGTTTATTTTTGAGAGAGAGTGGGGGAGAAGCAAAGAGAGGTGGGGACAGAGGATCCAAAGTGGGCTCCACGCTGACAAAGAGAGCCAGCCGGATGGGTGGGGCTCAAACCCACAAACTGCAAGATCATGACCTGAGCTGAAGTCAGATGCTCAACTGACTGAGCCACCCAGGTACCCCTGAGGGAGAGGGAGCCCCGCTTCTGGCTCTGTACTGACAGTGTGGAGCCTGTGTGGGATTCTCTTTCTCTTTCCATCTCTCTCTGTCCATTGCTGACTCATGCCCTCTCTCTGTCCTAAATAAATAAATAAATAATCCCAGTACAGGGGTGCCCAGCTGGCTCAGTCAGAAAAGCATGTGACTCTTGATCTTGGGGTCATGAGTTTGAGCCCCACATTGAGTGTAGAGATTACTAAAAATAAATAAATAAACTTAAAAAGAAACAGAAATCCTGGCACAATTTTTCAGGTGAGGGTAATCATTACAACACTTTTCGGGAGTGAGTAACAATGACAACAAAATTGAAAGACACCAATATATGACCTCTTCCATTTTAAGAATGCGTGCGCGCGCACACACACACACACACACACACAAATTCCAGCCCTCCTAAGTTTTAAGTACACATATATGTTTATATAGGTGTATATACATAGCTAAGCATATATAAACATGTGTGTGTGAAATCTTTACGTGTAAAATCTTTAAGGCCTCCTTTCACCTATGAAGTTCTATGATTTTAAGGCAAATTTGCATGATTTGGGATCCTGTTCCATAAAATTTTCAAATAATGAACAAGTTCTAGATTGTGTCTCTTTAATGGGGAGAAGAGAAAGGGACTGGACGCGGGACAGAGAGGGAAGAGATGTAGAGAGAACAAGGCAGATGTGGCATTGGAAACAAACAGGCCCATAATGAACTGCGAATAGGAAAAGGGGACTAGAGGAGGGCAGGCAGGTGCCCGGACCTCTCCTCCACCTCCTGGCCTCCTAGGGAACATTATTACAGTTCTTTCAAAGCCGTGTTGCCGACCTCAACGTGGAGCATGACCTGCCGGCAGGTCAGTGGAGCCGAGTTTATTCACTGTCCCAGAAAAAGCTGTCTTCATGCAGTAGGTGCAGAGGGGCAAATAATAGATGGCAGTAGCTTATATACCTGAAATAGGGTATGTGCAGTTTGCATGCTGCGGCCAAAATGAAGGAATTACCCCTAAAGTAGCTTCTGGGGGACTCTTGGACAATAGTAACCCAATTCTAGTCCTTCCAAGTTGCCATTGATAACTCCTGAAAGCATCATCTCTACTGTAATGTGGGTGAGTGAGAGCCTACTTTTTCAAGCTTGAGGGAAAGAAAGAAATGGCTAACAGAATGGTTTAAGTAAGAGGCAATCCCAAACTCTGAAACATGCTCCCTGTCAATCAGTGCTTGCCCTCACTGTTCCTCCTTCAGTAGGGAAAGGCTCCTATATCTAGGAGGGGTGAGACGCCCAGTGCCTTAATTTCAGAGAGGCTGGTGGTGTGTGAGTAGATGTGATTCCAAAGAGCTGTGAATGAGGCAGCCCAGTCAAATCCCTTCTCTAATTTGAAAATGCAACCTCCTTAGAAAACTGCATTTAGAGGCAATCCCCATCATAGCCCTAAGCACAGTGTCTGGCTCCAAATAAATGCAGACAGCATGAAAGATGCTGACCATGTAAAACTCTCCAAATATTCTGCTCTGCCTCCAAACTGGAAAACCTGGAGCACTACTGTAATTCTTACCACTGGAAGAGCCCATCTCAACAATGGGAAATCCAGATAAACCGGGTTCTCCATAGTGTTGCGCCACAGCTGGAGACCAACGCTCCATAGGGTCATGTGACCCTAGCTAAATGCTTTAAGTACCCTGAATCTCATTGACTTATCTGGACACTTGATATCATTTACTACATGGGATTGTGAGGATGAAACCATATAGCACAATTTCAAAGCTCCTGGTGGGGTGCCCAGCAGCTACTGGGCATTTGTTTCTTCCAAAATTTCCCTACCACCACTAGGTGGCAGAGCTGACCTAGGATTTAAGAACAAATTTGTAATTCCCTGATATTCAATTCTTTTTTTTTTAATTTAAAAAAAAAATTTTTTAATTTTATTTCTGAGACAGAGAGAGACAGAGCATGAGTGGGAGAGGGGCAGAGAGAGAGGGAGACACAGAATCTGAAGTAGGCTCCAGGCCCTGAGATGTCAGCACAGAGCCTGACGTGGGGCTCAAACTCACAGACCATGAGATCACAACCTGAGCCAAAGTCGGACACTTAACCGACTGAGCCACCCAGGCGCCCCATCAATTTTCAATTTTTAAAGCTGTTTTGCAAACTGTGCATGGTGGTAGCTAGGCTACCTTATAGCTTTTGTTGCCTTAATGGACCCCTTCCTTATAAAAAAATATTAAAAATTGCAATATATAACTGTGTTGATATAAAATCAATGGAATCCATGCCTTTTTTGTTGCTATAATTATATTCTTTTTCTCCTTATTTTAATTTAAAAACATTTTTCAAACACTTATTCATTTTTGAGAGAGAGAGAAAGAGCATGAGCCGGGGAGGGACAGAGAGAGAGAGATGGAGACACAGATTCCGAACCAGGCTCCAGGCTCTGAGCTGTCAGCACAGAGCCGGACACGGGGCTCAAACTCACAAATGGTGATCATGACCTGAGCCGAAGTCAGATCTTAACTAACTGAGCTACCTAGGTGCCCCAAAATTTCTTCTTCTTATAAAAACACCCCTCAGAATGGATTAGAGCCCACCCTAACAATCTCTACACTCAGTGTGGGGCTTGGACTGATGACCCAAGATTAAGAGTCACATGCTCTTCCAACTGAGCCAGACAGACAGCCCTAACAGTTTCATTTTAACTGAGTCACCTCTTTAATCACCCTATCTCTAAAGGTAGTCACATTCTGAAGGTCCTGGGGGGATACAATTCAGCCCATAATACATTGTCATCTTGAGCAGTTGGTTAATGTCTTCAAAGCCTGCCCCTCCATCTGTTAACATGGGCAACACCGGTGACTGCTTATGCACATTATTGTATTTTGGGGTGATGAAAATGTTCCCGAATTAAGTAGAGATGATGGTTGTACAACACTGTGAATGTATTAAATGCCACTGAATTCTTCACTTTGAAATGGTTGGTTTTAACAACCAAAAAAACCACCCAATTTCAAGATTGGCAAAGGACTTGAACACCACTTCATAACCATTAGGATGGCTATAATTTTTAAAAACCAAATAAACAGAAAATAACAAGTGTTAGAGAGGATGAAGAGAAATTGGAACCCCTGTACAATGTCAATGGAAATGTAAAATGATGTAGCTGCTGTGGAAACTAGTTTGGCAGTTCTTCAAAGAGTTCAAACACAGAATTACCTTTTGATTCAACAGTTTCACTCCTAGGCATCTACCCAAAGTAACTGAAAGCAGGAACTCAAACAGGTACTTGTACCCTTACTCTAACAGTAACCCTAACACTAACCTTTCAGCTTGATCTGGGTGGGCATGCTCCAGCTCATAGGTGTTGGAGAAGCTACCTGTTTGGAATCACACCTCCCTGCCTGCTTTCAATGACACTGTGTTCTAATGGCACCTCTGATGTCACTTTATTCCTTCTTCTGTTTTATCATTCTTCATAGGCCCCCTCACTACCTGACATGACATCAGGTAGATCATCTGCTTATTATGCATATTTCCCACTAGAAAATAAATTCTATAACAGGAAAAGATATTTATTAAGTGGATGCCAAGATTTCTTGTCTCCATATGTGGCATACTTAAGGGCCAGGGCTGCAGTCAAATGCAACCCTCTGTTTAGGTCTGAAAATTCTGGCCTATTCAGATATTTGACTATACTGTCAGTATATATTTATATATACACGTATATATATATGCACATATATATATACGTGTATATATATACACACACACATATGTATGTACATACATATATATATATATACATATATATATTCTTTTTCAATTTTTTAAATGCTTAATTTTATTTTTGAGAAAGAGAGTGCAAGCAGGGGAGGGACACAGAGGGGGACAGAAAATCTGAAGCAGGTTCTGAGCTGAGAGCAGCAAGCCTGATGTGGTGTTCCAACTCATGAACTGTGAGATCATGACCTGAGCTGAAGTCAGAGGCTCAATTGACTGAGCCACCCAAGCACCTGTATATATTTTCTTTTTTATGTAATAAGGGAAGAAAGCACTTAAGAGTCAGAACCCACAGTAGGGGCGCCTGAGTGGCCCAGTTGGTTATGTGTCCGACTTTGGCTCAGGTCATGATCTCACCATTCCTCACCATTCAGCCTATGTCGGGCTCTGTGCTAACCTCTCAGAACCTGGAGCCTGCTTTGAATTCTGTGTCTCCCTCTCTCTCTGCTCTTCCTCTGCTCACACACTGTCACTCCCTCTCTCTCATAAATAAATAAACATTAAAACAATTTTAAGAGTCAGAAACCATATTAGATACTGGGGAGAGAAAAATTAATTCAAATCAACAAGGGTAATCAGCATGTATAATTTGAGTTCAGTAGACTTTTTGGTTCAAAAGCAAAGGCCATTTAAATTTTTTTTTCTGAATATTTATTTTGAGAGATGGGGGGAAGAGAGAGAGAGAGAGCAAGTGGGGGAAGGACAGAGTGAGAAGGAGAGAGAATCCTAAGCAGGTTCTGTCCTGTCAGCACAGAGCCCGATGCTGGGCTCAAATTCACGAACCATAAGATAATGACCTAAGCTGATATCAGGAGTCGGATGCTTAACCGACTGAGCCACCCAGGCGCCCCAAGCAGAAGCTATTTAGATTGAAACTATATCAATTGCTAGCTGTGATGAAGAGCCAAAAACCAATTTTAAGCATGTTTGAGTAACCCGAGTTTAACTAACTCTATGAGCAAACTTCTGTTTTTCGACATCACATTCAACACTTACTACAGTAACTTGGCAGCTTGTGAGAGGCTTTATCAACTCCCTGTAGTTTCCTTCCTAGCACTCATCAGTTTGTCATTGTATATCTACTTATTACAATGTAAAAATTACTACTTATCTCTGTCTCTTTCCTCCAGAAGGCAGAATTCACACTTCTATTTGCTCATTAAGTCCATAGCACCTGCTGCAATGAGACATGGGACATGGGACATGCTGAACAAATACTTGTAGAATGGATGATTCAAAGCAGTTTGGACGTCACTGCAATGTGCAGAACCAAGTGATTCTAAACTGGGGCCCAGGTGCTGGGAAAGGCTAAACAACTTCTTAGAAAGAGCCATGCTTTTGGATATTAGTCCATTGAACACAAGGAATTCATCCCATTTCTGCTGCTACTTGGCTTCCTAGCAGTCTTTCTTTAAGGTCTCCTGACACTACCCTCACTTAAGACAGATCCTGAGGTCAAGGGAAGGACTGGAGAAGCTGACGCCCCTTGGTTCATTCAAAGACAGCTTCTTCAGAAACCCAGGACTGTTGGATCGAGAAGGCTTCCCTGGATACCCTCTACTCCCACCCACTGCAGCAGGCACCCCAATGAGCAGCCCACCCGTCTCACCTATATTGATTCCTCCCCAACCAGGATAGTTCTTCAAACCATATCTGGGCATAGATATAATACAAAAAGACTGAAAGGTAGACAGAGGCAGACTGACTAGGTAACTCAGAGTACAAGTAACAACATAGTGGTAATTTCCCTGGGTTTTCTTTTTGTCTCATATACCCCAGACTTGGAGCTGAAAATGTTGGCAACCAGAAAATGCCAGTGAGCATAGACACCTGCCCCCCCAAAAAAAACAAAGCCCCAACAAAAGCCTGCAATCTCTAGCCAAAGTACCAGGAAAGGGGTAGACTTTCAGAACAGAATAGATAATAGCCATTCTACTCCAGCCAAACACATAAAAGAACTGTGGCTACACCCCCACCAGCAAAGGCTGAATGGGGTGCCTAGACTTCCATCTTTAGCAGACTGTAATGAAAACCCTCAACCTTCCCACCTGGGGTGGTGTCAGAGAAGGCCAAGTGGGGAGCCGGGACTTTCATTTGCATCCATAGGTGACCAAGCTCACTCTCTTCACCTCCACAGTATCAGTGCAGACCACATTGGGGAACCTAATTTTCACCTACCTGACAGGATCAAGGTGTCCCACTGGGGTGGTGTTAGATGAGACTTGATGGAGAGTCAGAACTCACACCATTGACCAGCAATAACAAGGCAACCCCCTCGCCCAAACTCTGTGGTGTCAGTGGAGGCCCCGTGGGGAGCCAGAATTCTCACCTCAACCCACTAGTGGGAGGAAGACCACCCCAGGTAGTAACAGAGGTGGGTGAGTGGGAAACCTGGCCTTCTACCCTTAACTGGCAGTAATGAGACAGCACCACCACTTCACCTGCCTGAGGGGTATCACTAGAAATTAGCTAAGATCACCTGGGTGGCTCAGTTGATTAAGCGTCTGACTTCGGCTCAGGGCATGATCTCGCCGTTTGTGGGTTCGAGCTTCACATCAGGCTCTGTGCTGACAGTGCGGAGCCTGCGTGGAATTCTCTTGCGCTCTCTCTCTCTCTCTCTCTCTCTCTCTCTCCTCTTCCCCTGCCTGTGCTTTCTCTCTCTCTTATTAATAAATAACCTACACACACACAAAAGTAAAAACAAGAAAGAAAGGGGTGTCTGGGTGGCTCAGTTGGTTGAGCGTCAAACTTTGGCTCAGGTCGTGATTTCATGGTTCATGAGTTCAAGCCCCACATCAGGCTCTGTGCTCACAACTCAGAGCCTAGAACCTACTTCAGATTCTGTGTCTCCCTCTCTCTCTCTGCTCTTCCCCTGCTCATGTTCTGTCTCTCAAAAATGAATAAAGATTTTTAAAAAATTGAAAAAAGAAATTAGGTAAAATAAAAGGTTTAAATGAGATCCAGGGTCTCATAATACCCAAAGTTTCAAAGTTTCAATGAAAAAATTCACTCACCATACCAAAAAATAAGAAGATCTCAAACTGAATTTAGAAAAAAAAAAAATCAATATATAGCAATACAAAATGGCAGAGATACTAGAATTAAATGAAAAAGATTAAAAAATATATATTTAAATGTTTATTTTATTAAAATATATGTATTTAAATGTTTATTTATTTTTGAAGGAGTGAGAGAGCATGAGCAGGGGAGGGGCAGAGAGAGAGGGAGACACAGAATCCGAAGCAGGCTCCGGGCTCTGGGCTGTCAGCACAGAGCCTGACATGGGGCTCAAACTCACTGGTTGTGAGATCATGACCCGAGCTGAAGTTGGACGCTTAACTGACTGAGCCACCCATGCGCCCCAAACATTAAAATATGTTAAAAGCTATCATCATAAAAATGTTTCAGTGAACAAACACATTTGAAACAAATGAAGAAAATAGTAACTTCTCCTCAAAACAAAATAGAAAGTCCTAGCAGAGACAGAGAAAATACAAAGAACTGGGGCATCTGGGTGGCTCAGTCAGTTAAGTGCTCAACTTCAGCTCAGGTCATGATCTCATGGTCTGTGAGCTGTGATGACAGCTCAGAGCCTGGAGCCTGCCTCACATTCTGTGTCTCCCTCTCTCTCTCTGGCCCTCCCCTGTTCATGCTCTCTCTCTCTCAAAAATAAATAAACATTAAAAAAAATTAAAAAAAAGAAAATACAAAGAACCAAATAAACATTTTAGAACAAAAAAATACACTAACTAAAAAAAACAAAAAAAAACCAAAAAACAGTGCATGGGCTCAACAGCAGAATGGAGGGACAGAGGCAACAATCAGTGAACTTGAAGATAGAACAATAGAAATTACCCAATTTGAAAGAAATATACTGTATCCTGATAGAAATTGTCTTGTCTGTTCAAGTGGCTATAGCAAAATACCACAGATTGGGTAATTTATAAACAACATAAATTTATTTCCTATAGTTCTGGGTGCTGGTAAGTTCAAGATCAAGATGCCAGCTTGGTCAAGGTCAAGTGAAGGCCTTCTTCTGGGTTTCACACTTCCAGTTGTATCCTCACATGGTGGAAGGGGCTAGGGATCTCTCTGGAGCCTCTTTTATAAGGCACTAATCCCATTCATGAAGTCTACCTTCATAATTTAAGCAGCTTTCCAAAGCCCCACCTCCTAATATCGCTATCGTTAGGGTTAGTTACTTCAACATATGAATTTGGCGGGTGGGGGTGGGGGACACATTCAGTCCATAGCAGAAATGTACTGTTATCTTGACTGTATCAATGTCAATATCGTTGTGATACTGTATAGTTCGGCAAGATGTTACCATTGGCGGAAACTGGCTACTCTGTATTATTTCTTGCAGAATGTGCATGTGGATCTACAGTTATCTTAAAATCAAAATTTTTTTTTTTTTAATGTTTATTTTTGAGAGAGAGATAGGGCATGAGTGTACACACAAGTGGGGGAGGGACAGAAAGAGAGAGGGAAACAAAGAATCGGAAGCTGGCTCCAGGCTCCGAGCTGTAAAGCGCAGAACCCCATGCGGGGCTGGAATCCATGAACCATGAGATTGTGGCTTGAGCTGAAGTCAGATGCTCAACTGACTGAGCCACCCAGGTGCCCCTAAAATCAAAATATTTTACTTAAAATAATTTTTTTAAATGTTTTATTTTTGAGAGAGAGAGAAAGAGAGAGAGAGACAAAGAGAGAGAGAACGAGCCAGGAATGGGCAGAGAGAGGGAGACACAGAATCCAAAGCAGGCTCCAGGCTCTGAGCTGTCAGCACAGTCTGATGTAGGGCTCAAACTCATGAATGGCAAGATTATGACCTGAGCCGAAGTTGGATGCTTAACTGACTGAGCCACCCAGGCACCCTTCAAAATGTTTTATTCAAAAAAAATCTCAGATGGGGCTCCTGGGTGGCTCAGTTGGTTAAGCAGCCAGCTCTTGATCTCAGCTCAGGTCATGATCTCACCTTTCATGAGTTCCAGCCCCTTGTGGGGCTCTGTGCTGACAGTGCAGAGCCTATTTGGGATTCTCTTTCTCCCTCTCCTCCTCCCCTGCTTGCGTGTGCTCTCTTCCTCTCTACCTCAAAAATAAATAAACTTAAAAAAAACATCTTGGGGGTGCCTGGGTGGTTCAGTCACTTGAGTGTCCAACTTTGGCTCAGGTCACGATTCCACGGTCATTGAGGTTGTGAGTTCGAGCCTCGTGTCAGGCTCTGTGCTGACAGTGCGGAGCCTGGAGCCTGCTTCGAATTCTGTGTCTCCTTCTCTCTCTGCCCTTCCCCCACTTGTGCTCTGTGTCTATCTCTCTCAAAAATAAATAAACACTTCAAAAAAATTTTTTAAGTGACCAACTCTTGATCTTAGCTCAGGTCTTGATCTCAGAGTTGTGAGTTCAAGCACTGTGTTGGGCTCTGTGCTGGGTGTGAAGCCTACTTTAAACAAACAAACAAATAATGAATGAATGAATGAATGAATGAATGAATGAATAAATAAATAAATATCTCATTCCATAGGCACTTGGTTGGCTCAGTCTGTAGAGTGTGCAACTCTTGATCTAGGGGTAATGAATTTGAGCCGTATGTTGGGCATGGACTTAACTTAAAAAACAAATAATAAAGGGGTGCCTGGGTGGCTCAGTCGGTTAAGCGTCTGATTTCCACTCAGGTCGTGATCTCGAGGTTTGTCAGTTGAAGCCCTGCATGGGGCTCTGTGCTTATAGCTCGGAGTCTGGACCCTGCTTCACTTCTGTGTCTCCCTCTCTCTCTGCCCCTTCCTGCTTGTGCACATTCTCTCTCTCTCTCTCTCTCTCTCTCTCTCAAAAATAAACATTAAAAAAATTTTTTAAATAAATAATAAAAATAAAGATGAAAAAAATTTATCATTCTGGACAGATTTGAGTCAACCTTCTGTGCTTTCATTCAGCTGCCTCTGGAATAAACCCTTTCTTTGATGCATTAAACAAAAAATCTCATTCTGACTGCTTTGTACAGTTGGACTGAGGGAGAGCAAGAGTGGCTGATCAAGTCTTTCATTTTACAGAGGTCATGTGACTTTCTAAGATTTATAGGATCAGTAAGTGAAATGGCTGGGCTATTACACCCAGATTATCCAGCAATTTTTCGGGATGACTTTTTATGATTTCTGCCTTCCAAAGAATACTGGGACAGTGTGGGTTCCAAAGGGTAATAAAGGAACTGTTGCTGGTAACCAAATCCAGAGCTAAGGTGGAGGGGGGGTAGTGTGTGAGGAATGCCAAAGGCATTTAACCCCATTCATCAAACACAAGTTTTGTTACATTGTTGTGAGAGTTTTAACATCTGAGTGATGTGCAGCACACAGTCCCAGGAAGAAATTCTAAGGGTCCCTCCCTGCTAAGATTTTCATTTCTGTGACTTTGAAGTTGGGGCAAACCCCCCCCCCCAAAAACAAACAAACAAACAAACAAAAAAACCTGGCAAAAACTTGTTTGGCAAAGCAGACATTTTTGCTGTTCATAAGATCGTATCTCAGAGCAAGTGTCTGGCTACTTCCGTTTATAATTGCTATCAATTTTGTTTTCTTTTTTAAATTTTTTTTTAACATTTATTTATTTTTGAGACAGAGAGAGACAGAGCATGAACAGGGGAGGCGCAGAGAGAGAGGGAGACACAGAATCTGAAACAGGCTCCAGGCTCTGAGCGGTCAGCACAGAGTGGGGCTCGAACTCGCATACCGCGAGATCGTGACCTGAGCCGAAGTCGGATACTTAACGACTGAGCCACCCAGGCGCCCCTCAATTTTGTTTTCTTATTTACACTCTGGTAGATTGAATTATTGACCATTTGTCCCAGTTCTTCACACCTCCCTGTATTAAAATATTCATGTTCTTTCCTATATGGCTTTGTGATTCTTCCTATTATGGGTAGAATATTTTCTTCTGTTCTGCTGATGTTGAGGTTGGCCATATGATGTTGCGGTTGCTCCACAGAGCAAGGAATGATATGAGGAGAGCAGAGGCCTTAAATGTGTTTGTGTGGTCTGGCTAGGCTTTCTTGCTTTGGGGAGCCATTGGTGCAAGGAGTGTGAGAGATCCTAAACGAAACTAAACTAGAACCTAAACTATGGCAAAGCCCACCTGATCTGAAGTTTGAAGCAGAACCACTGAACTGAGCCCATTCTAGATCAGCCAAACCACAGTTAATCGACAGCCCCATGAGCATGATAGTAAATGCTCACTGTTGCTTTCCACTAAATTTAGGGTGGTTTGTTATGCAGCAATATCGCAACAATGGTTCACTAATACACCCTAGGAATGCATGTCTAATTTAGATTTCGTACATACAATGTATTCAAGTTTATATAGTATTTTTACGATTTTTCTTTCCAAAGGAGTTCTTTCAAAGCCTGTAACTTTTTATCTTGCTCATTTTTATTTCAGCCTTAATCTTGCCAAAAATCTTAACATTCTGGAATGGCCGGTTTGTTTTGTTTTGAGTTTTGAGTTTTGATGGGGATTTATTTATTTATTTATTTATTTTTTTAAATTTTTTTTTTCAACGTTTTTTATTTATTTTTGGGACAGAGAGAGACAGAGCATGAACGGGGGAGGGGCAGAGAGAGAGGGAGACACAGAATCGGAAACAGGCTCCAGGCTCCGAGCCATCAGTCCAGAGCCTGACGCGGGGCTCGAACTCACGGACCGCGAGATCGTGACCTGGCTGAAGTCGGACGCTTAACCGACTGCGCCACCCAGGCGCCCCGATGGGGATTTATTTTTGAGAGAGATACAGAAAGTGTGCATGCATGTGGTGGGGGAGGGGCAGAGAGAGGGAGACAGAGACTCCCAAGCAGTCTCAGTAATGTCAGCGCAGAGCCCAAAGCGGGCCTCAATGCTCAATGTCACAAACTGTGAGATCATGACCTGAGCCAAAATCGAGGGTTAGATGCTTAACCAGTTGAGCCACCTGGGGCCCCTGAGATGGCCAGTTCTTTAAAAGAAAGTTTCCTCTGAGTTTTGGAGATGACAGATGTATCACATTTCATCACACCCACCTGGAGTGTCACAGAGAAATGAGTCAATCTGCTAAATGAGGAGGTAGTCTCTTACTTTGAAAGTTCTTTTTCTTCCAAGGCCAAGAAGAGGTATCAAGACTTTGACCTCTATGTGCATATATTCATAATCCTTAATTGGAAAACCCATTGCCTTTCTAAAGCATAAGTCCCCAGACAATTCCTGCTCTCCTTCAGTAGACTGCACCATCTCTCTGAATCCCTATTGGTGCAGAAATTCCCCAATTACATTTCTATGATGGTCTACTCTACAGCAATGGAAAGCAATGACCTAGATCTATGTTACCAACCTGAGTAGGTCTCAAAAATGAAATGTCAGTTGAAAATAACCAAGATGCTAATTGACACATACTAAGTATATGATTGGTGCATTTTATTTTATTTTTAAAATTTATTTTTATTTAGGGGCACCTGGGTTGGCTCAGTTGGTTAAGCAACCAACTTCCTGGTTTGTGGAATGGAGCTCCATGTCATGCTCTGTGCTAACAAGGTGGATGGAGCCTGCTTGGGATTCTCTTTCTCTCTCTCTCTCTCTCTCTCCCCGTTTATTTTTATTTGAGAGAGAGAGAGAGAGAGAGAAAGAATGAATGAATGAATGTGTACGAGTGGGGGAGGGACATAGAGGGAGAGAATCCCAAGATGGCTGGGAGCTATCTGCACAGAGCCTGACCTGGGGCTCAATCTCATGTACCATGAGATCATGACCTGAGCCCATGACCAGAGCCGAAATCAAGAGTCAGACACTTAACGAACTCAGCCACCCGGGCACCCATGATTGGTGTACTTTAAAAACAAAATACCTATCCTTTCTGCCCTTGGATGCCAGCAAGTAGGCATTGTTCAAGTTTCTCCTCCTTCTGTGCTCATGTCTAAGTCAGTCTTCCAAAGATTCTGAGCAGCTGCAGAAGCTCTTCATGGAAACTTTGAAACAATCAATGGGTCTGAGGAGCCATTTTGAGCAATGGGGAATGCTCATAGACTGTGTGGTAATGGTAATGAGAGATCCAAACACCAAGTGCTTCAGGGGGAGGTGGATTTAAGAGTTGTGGAACTAAAGAGAAGATTGTCAAAGACTTGTGCTCACTTAACTGTGAAAAGGATTTTTTTGTCGGTGGCATTAAAGAAGATGCTGAAGAATATCACCTAAGAGATTATTTTGAACGATATGGGAAAACTGGAGTGATTGAAATCATGGCTGACTGAGACAGTGGCAGGAAGAGAGGCTTTGCTTTTGTGACCTTTCATGACTGTGACTGACTAGACTGTCACTTAGAAATACCATACTATGAATGGCTACAACTGTGAAGTGAGGAAAGCCCTATATAAGCAAGAGATGGCTAGTGCTTTGTCAAGCCAAAGAGGTTGAAATGATTCTGGAAACTTTGATGGTGATCATGGAAGTGGTTTTGGTGGGAATGAGGTGACTTTGGTGGCAGCCATGGTGGTGGTTGGATATGGTGGCAGTGGGGATGGCTGCATTGGATTTGGTGAAGATGGTAGTCACTTTGGAGGTGGCAGAAGCTATAATGACTTTGGCAATTCCAATATTCAATCTTCAAATTCTGGACCCGTGAAAGAAAACCACTTTGGAGGCAGAAGCTTTGGGCCCTTTGGTGGTGGAGGACCATACTCTGCCAAACCACAAAACCAAGGTGGCTATGGCAGTTCTGGCAGTAGCTATGGCAGTGACAGAAGGTTTCAATTTCTGTCAGTAAATAAAGCTTAGCAGGAGAGGAGAGTCAGAGAAGTAACAGGGAAGATACAATAGATTAGTGAACTCAGCTAAGCACCACTGTGGCAGAGCCTAGCTGCTACAAAGAAGATACGTTTTAGATAATATTCATGTGTATGGGCAAAAAACACAAGGATTGTATTTGTGACTAACTGTATAATAGATTATTTTGGTTTCTGTTCTGTATAGAGTTGAAGTATTCCAACAAAGGGTCTTAATACGGATGTTTTGTTTTGTTTTTTTGCACCCGTACTGTTGATTGCTAAATGTAATAGTCTGGTAATGATGTTAAATAAATGTGTCTTAAAAAAAACCCAAAAGCCAATATAGGGGTGCCTAGCTGGATCCGTCGGTAAAGCATGCAAATACTGATCTTGGGCTGTGAGTTCAAGCTCCACATTGGGAGTAGAGCTTACAAAACAAAAAAACAAAACAAATAAACAATGTAAAAATATTAAGTTGCTGATGGAGAGAGACAGAGACAGAGACAGAGAGGAGGTAGGGCACTGAGGGACAAATACTAACCTTTTGATAGTGGCTGTCTCTAGGGAGTGGAGAGGGGATATAAGAGGGACTGATAGTTTTGGGACTTCAGTGATTTGTAATGTTTTATTTCTTTAAAAAAATTTTTTATAAAAAAATTTTTTTTAACGTTTATTTATTTTTGAGACAGAGAGAGACAGAGCATGAACGGGGGAGGGTCAGAGAGAGAGGGAGACACAGAATCTGAAACAGGCTCCGGGCTCCGAGCTGTCAGCACAGAGCCTGATGCGGGGCTCGAACTCACAGACCGCGAGATCGTGGCCTGAGCCGAAGTCGGCTGCTTAACCGACTGAGCCACCCAGGTGCCCCTAAAAAATTTTTTAATGGTTATTTGAGACAGAATGTGAGCAAGGGAGGGGCAGAGAGAGAGACACAGAATCTGAAGCAGTCTCCAGGCTCTGGCCTGTCAGCACAGAGCCTGATGTGGGGCTCAAATTCACAAACTGTGAAGTCATGACCTGAGCTGAAGTCAGATGCCTAACTGACCGAGCCACTCAGGTGCCCCATGTAATGTTTTATTTCTTTTAAACATGACTGGAAGCAATTTGGAAAATATTAACCCTTGTTAATTCTGAATGACAGAAATATGGGTGCTTGTTATGTTGTTCTTTTCTCTTTACTGCAAGTTTTACATTTCTTAATTAAAAAAATCTGTCTTGGGGTGCCTGAGTAGCTCAGTTGGTTGTCTTTTTTTTTTAACTTATTTATTTTAGAGAGAGAGAGCAAGTGGGGGAGGGGCAGAGAGAGAGAGAGAGAGGGAGAGAGAGAATCCTAAGCAGGCTCTGCACTGCCAGCACCAAGCCCAACATGGGACACGAACTCATCAATTGTGAGATCATAACCCGGATGCTTGGGGGCACCTGGGTGGCTCAGTTAAGCGTCCGACTCTTGATTTTGGCTTGGGTCATGATCTCATGATTCCTGGGATCAAGCCCCACATCTGAGTCTGTGCCAACAGAGCAGAGCCTGCTTGGGACTCTCTCCTCTTTCTCTGCCCCCCACTTTCTCTCTCAAACTAGATAAGCATTTAAAAAAATCTGTCTATCCCCACAGCACTTCTCTCTGTATTCTAAAACTCTCCAGTTGGGCTCCTCTCAGTTCCTGACCCATGTGTCTGTCTCCCCTACCTGTCCATGCCCTTCCAGAGGACTGGCTTGATAGTTTTGTGCCCATGGTACATTGATCTGTTCAATAAGCAGTGACTGAGCACCTGTGTGCCAGGGATGTGCAAGGGGCTAGGGATGGCAAACAAGACTTCACTCTTTTGAAGCTCACTGGCAAAAGGGGGAACCTGAGGAGTGAGCAGACAATTCAGAGGGTGGAGAGTGCATGGGCTGAGGAAGCATCTAAGAGTGGTGACTATCAGGGCGGTGGCAGGGGGCAGAGTGGGAAGGGGCTAGGGAAAGCCCCCAGAAATCTGAAGTAGAGGCAGTCCAATGAAGGGGTGGGAGAAAGAACACTTCTGGCCAAGGTCACAGCTTTCGTGTAAAAGCTTCAAGGCAAGCGACAGCATGGAGGATCTGAGAACCTAGAAAAAATTCAGGGTAGTGGAGCATCAAAGGGAAATGAAATAGAGAGAAAGATGTGGGCAGAAACGTTGGGTTTGGTAGTACCATGGTCAGGAGTAGATGTGAGCTTTAAGCCTGTTTCTTCATCTACAAAGCGGGGATTAAAAATACCTACTTGAGAGGTGCCTGGGTGGCTTAGTCTGTTAAGCATCTGACTTCGGCTCAGGACATGATCTCGCTGTGAGTTTGAGCCCCACATCAGGATCTGCACTGACAGCTCAGAGCCTGGAACCTGCTTTTTCTGTCTCCCTCTGTCTGTCCCTCCCCCACTTGTACTCTCTGTCTCAAAAATAAACAAACATTAAAAAAAAAAACCCAAAACCTACTTTAGGTTGCTGTGAGAATTCATGGAGGTAATAAGCGCAAAATGCTTGGCCCTTGGTCAGGGCTCAATAAATGGTAGTTACTATCTTTATTTGGGGGCGAGGAGAAAGGAACAGAGAGATTTTAAGAGGTGGTTCTGAGAAGTGTGAAATTGTGTTTTACCAGGATAACTTAGGCAGGCAGCAGTAGGGGAAGGACATGAGGGGCAGCCAGACTCATCCCATTCTTTGGGGTATGTTCGCACTATTTCAGGGACCATTTCACCATCTTCAAGAGTCTGACATTAAAAATGCAAAACAGGGGGCGCCTGGGTGGCTCAGTCGGTTGGGCGTCTGACTCCAGCTCAGGTCGTGATCTCACAGCTCGTGATTTGAGCCCCGGTCTGTGCTGACAGCTCAGAGCCTGGAGCCTGCTTCGGATTCTGTGTCTCCCTCTCTCTCTCTCTCTCTCTCTCTGACCCTCCCCTGTTCATGCTCTCCCTCTCTGTCTCAAAAATAAATAAACATTAAATTTTTTTTTTATTTTTGATATATATAGAGAGCACACAAGCAGCGGAGGGGCAGAGAGAAAGAAAGAGACAGTTGCAAGCACGCTCCAGGGTCTGAGCTGTCAGCAGAGCCTGATGAGGGGCTTGAACGCACAAACCGTGAGACCATGGCCTGAGCCAAAGTCGGACACTTAATGAACTGAGCCACCCAGGTGTCCCACAACAGAGGACTCTTAAATCAGCTTGGATCAGTCCTCTTATTCTCAGGAAGCCTTACCAACACTGAGACTCTATAATGGGAGATACTAGAGAAATAACACGTAATAGATGATTAGCCTTTCCCTTCTAAACAAAGAAAATGTGCTCTTCTCAAAGAACTGTGAAATCTAAAAAGCAGAAACATAGCTGTGAGGCAGAATGCTCCCCAAATTCTGTTGTAGAAGCCATGAATTGGAAAAGGCCAAGCAGGGATGCTGTACACTGCTTTTCCTCTGGACAAAGGAAAACCATCCTCAGAAATCATGCTTCTTCCTGGGACATGTCAGTATGGTGTTTGAGAGCCATGTTTTTAGTCATTCTTTCACTAGTTGCCATCATCTCACTAGAGAACTGAGAATAGAAGACTCATAGCCTAACCTTGTGTACAGCTGGGAGGATATGTGATAAAAGGCAAGCCTTTTTTTTTTTTTTTTTTTTTTTACAGCAAATGAATGTACTCCACCACATTTACACTCTCCTTAGTAGTCTCATTAGCAAGTGAAGCTCTTACTCCAAATAGGTTGCTAATATTTGAAACATCTTATGACTTGAATTTATAACTGCTTCTTCCCCCTTTGCCAAATGAGAAAGTTGCACTATTTAAAAATCACACCTAAAATACTTACTCAGCAAACCTACTGCACTTAAGTGGGTAGGACTCAGATCTGAATGAGTATTGGCTGTTTCCAAATTCCAAATTCCCTCAAAGAGATGATTTGCTGCCACTGAGTAAATTTAAAAAGATTCATCGAAAGCTCAGAAGGCCACCCAAAGGTGGAGGCCTATACATGTTCTGAGCACAGGACAGTCCTCAGAAAATGGTGAAACCTCATAACGTTATAGGTAAACTTTTAACGTAAAATAACAGGGGCACCTAGCTGGCTCAGTTGGAAGGGCCTGCTACTCTTGATCTTGGGGTTAAGTTCAAGCTCTATGTTGGGTGTAGAGCTTACTTAAAAATAAAATCATAAAAAAAGAGAATAGACTAACAGCCTTGACAGTTATTTGAAAGGTTTTCCCAAAAAAAATTTATTTTCATAAATTAACACACATAACAGTGGGAATTTAGAGTCACAAACTACCAAACAGAAAAAGAACTGCAGGGGCATCATGTATGCCAATGTTACCAAAAATGTACAAATTTCACTGAACTATATTGACCATGATAATATATAAACACTTCAGGCAGCTATTTACTGGCCCAGACCAGCCCAAGGAGATGCTGAGGCCTCTCACCAAGAATTCAAATCCAACTCAG
This sequence comes from Panthera uncia, assembly GCF_023721935.1. Lineage (NCBI taxonomy): Eukaryota > Metazoa > Chordata > Mammalia > Carnivora > Felidae > Panthera > Panthera uncia. Next base: position 70,807,238 of record NW_026057586.1, read on the forward strand.
CACCAGGGAGGGGCTCGTGAAGACACACAATGAATAAGCATCAAATCTGAGAATATGCTGTGCTAGATGGTGGGCTACATGGGGACCCTTACTTTATAATCAAATTAGCGTCTGCTGCTCAATTTGTAGCTAGATGATATCAAACTTTGATTTTTGTAAAATTAACTCTTCCTCTGCAGCCAGCTTTTTATATCAAGAAGTGCAGTTGTGGTAAGGAGCCCTTCTTTTGCATCAATCCAGGAAAGGCTACTCCCTACCTCTGGCCAATTATCTAGACTTTGGATACAGCCACCCAACAATGTGGTGTTTAAGAGGTCCTTTCCATGATACCAGGGGAAAAGCTTCCAAAACAAAACAAAAACAAAAACAAAAACAAAACAAGGGAATTAAAAGAAAGCACCAACTGCATACTTCTCCCTCAGGTAATGGGAGAAAAGCATCACTGACTAAAAGTTGGGTCTTTCACGGATCTCCATGTACGTGGTATTAGGAGATGGAATCCCAGCCTGGGGACCAAGTGCCAGCTGTGCTTTCCATCAGGCTGCACTAGAGCCTTGGTGCTGCCGCCCCAGTACTGCACACCCTATGCTGCTCTTGGTCTGGTGGGCAGGGAGTGAGCCCTGCGGGGGGAGGGATCGTGCCCAGATGGTAGGATCTGGAATTTACCTCAGGTTGGCTCTGGCACCCGCGCAAAAGACCCTTTCAGGCAAAACTGTGACAAAATGTCATGATTTTCACAGCTCTTAAAGGAGCGCTGAGTTTTGGGATTCACAGCATGAGTTTCTAAGCTCTTCAGGCTCCACGTAAGGCAAATGCTACATGTCTTTCCACTGTACCTCCCTCAGCTGTAGCTCTTAGAGTAAGGTCAGTAAGAAAAAGTGGACATAATCTGTTTTAATAGGTATGATGAGGTACATTTAAACTAACGAAGAAATGAAACTGGAAAGGTGACCAAAAGAGAAGGAGAAAGGGGGCAGGAAGCAGATGAGGGGCAAATATAGCTATAACTGAAAGATGGAAAAAAAAAAAACATAGTTGAAGTTTCAGTGAAAAGCTGATAGGCAGAACCCTGATTGGACCTGAGATTTCTCCTCTCTTTCCCATATTAAAAACACTAAGCCTCTGGAGTTGAATTATAGTTGAGTAAATCATAGTTAACTGTAACTTCCCACCATTTGGGGTGGGAAGTCCCCATACTCAGAAACTACCAACCCCCACCCCAGAAAGAGACCTCCTGTAGCTCTGAGCAAGTGGTGTGCCAGCAGCCGACGCCCCCCCCCCCCCCCCATCGTGGGCAGGTTCCACAGGCTCCGAGGACCACAGATCTAGCCTTGCAGCTGGCCAGGCCAATGGTGAAAACAGATGCAAAGACAGGTGTGGCTGAGCACAGCTAGAACTTGCTGTATCGGTTTTAGGCAAGCAATTTCAAGTTTGCAATGGGGGCCCCTTCTTAACTTTGGAGCAGGGGAAGGCCCCGAGCCAGAGGGCAGGCCAAGAATTTCAAGGATAGGCAGAGATGCCTCAGAGCTGCTTCTCTTCCACATTGCCAGGACAAGGAGGGAGCCCAAGCCTCCACTTACTCCATGCCTCCAATGTTCCAAATCATTCTTCCTGGCTCTTGCAAATACCGTGCCTACGTATAAGGGCAAACTTGAAATTATATCTCTGTAATGGTGGTGACGCCACAGCTGTGCCCGTTCAACTTCAGTCTGCTGGATGACAAGGGTTGTTGCCGCATTGCTGACTCGTCTACACCAGCAACGGAGCTGGCAAACAGGGCTCTGCTGAGTTGCTGGGAGTTTGCAAGCTGTCCAGCAGCACTCCCTAAAAATGTTTGTCAGAGGGTAAAATGGAATACTAATCCCCACTCCCTTAGGCAAAAAGACAGAGAAAAACATTTAGTGTCTAAGGACCCTGTCCCAGGATGGGAGAGGTACTGAGGTGAAACACAGGTTGTGTCTATACAGTCTGGGCAAAGCAGATGTAGAACAGCGGAATCTGGTTCACATTCCAAGCCAGTGTGGAAATGCGGCTCTCTTCAATGCTATTTGGCCATGGCCTTAGAAGCCTCTATGGGTTACCAGATGTGTATTTCACTTACTAAATGCTATGTCTGAGGCAGCGGGCCTAGAAGACAGATGTGGCACTTTTTTTTTCTTGCTCATGTCAGTTCTTCTGCTCCAGTGTGGCACAGACTGTCAACCTGCAAAGGAAAGGCACATAGAGACCCCCTGCCCCCACCCCATCTTCCCACCCACTCACAAATGGGGAGACAAAGGAACCCTAGGAGACACACCAGGACGGCACCACTCACTCTAACAGACTGACTTTGAAAATATCTCTGGAGCTCTGACAGTCTCCTTGGGTGGCTGCTTCCTAGCAGTGGTTCCTAGGAGAATGGGAAGAGGTGACCAGTGTCCTGAGGCTGGGTGTAGCATCCCACTCACCAGCCAAGGAATGTTAATTCTCTGAACTTTTGTAATGAAAGCAAGAGAGAAAGAAAGATAAAACACAGGGGATGGTGGTGGTGGGGGGGAAGCAGGGCAAGGGCACATAGGAGTTAAGTGGAAAACAAATGACACCTCTGGGCCTGGCTGACCCACACAGCATCCTTCTGCCCACAGACTCAAGCAGGCACAGATGAAGGAACTGCCAACTCTGGCACTCTGCAAAATTTCCAGTAGGTTTGACATAGGAGCCCAGAGTACGATGGGTGTTCTCAGAGAGGGCTGGCCATGGAATTTCATGATCCCCCTGCAAGGATGCATCACTGGGTCTGAACCACGTGCCATCTCACTCCCCACTCTTGGAGCAAGTTGCTCTGACAGCTGCAAACACTCTGGGTCGGCCTTTTATCACCACCTGAGCTGCCGTACCCAACTTTGTTATAGACTACCACTTCAGATAAAACCCATTAAGACCACACCCAACCTTCACATTTTTTAAAATGATTGGGAGGAAAACTTGCTCTTACTTCTATCATTAAAATAAACACATCTACTTAGTGGGCAAGAATGAGAACACAGATGAAAAAGTACTCCTTCTAATGAGCTACACTGGAAGGTGGAAATGGGGAAGGGACTGCTTGAAACACATAATGGGAAAATGTCTCACCATTGTCCCATACCATGCACTGATACACTGGGTCAAATGCCTGTCATATATTCTTAA
>NW_026057586.1:70810508-70899943 GCF_023721935.1 Panthera uncia
CACACACACACACACACACACACACACGCACACGCACACACACGATTCTGGGCAGACAGACTCAAAAGGATTAGGAAACACAACAGCTCATCTTTCCTCAACTACTGAAATGAGCTGGTGAGACCACAAACAACAGGACGCCAGGTCCCCCTCCCTAGGCCACGTCTCTAAATAATCTTGGTCTAGCACCACCGTAAACAACGCAGAACTTTCACACGGACGTGCAAATGCTATGAGTCCTTGGAATTCTAGTGTTACTGAAGGTATGCTGAGTCCTCCTCCTGTGGATGGCGAGTGTGAGGAGGAGGGGGCCAGATGGTTTTCAGGACCATTTCCAGGAGAAAGGGAACATTCCTGAGGTTCAATACTCAGCAGTAGAAGTAGAGGACCCTCCTTCACCATTTCCTAAAAAGGTTGCACCTTAAAATAGGTAAAATCCACGGACTGCATTTTGAGTAGTTTGGGCGGTAGGGCAAAATTAGGCAACTTCTTCCAAGGAGACTGGAAAATCTAAAATTGAGACCCCTAAACCAAACTGCTTTTCAACAACCAGATGATCGCTCCTGCTCCTCCTCTTCCTTGGCAAAAAAGGTCTCCAATTCCATTAGTTTCTGTATCAACAGAGCATCCAGCTCTCGACTCTGCAGAGCTGCCTTCTGGGCCCTGGTAAAGCTGCCTGCCACCTTGACTTTACCACGAGCTCTCCTCTTTCGTGGGACTGTAAAATCCTGAAATTCTAGAACTCGTTTTCTCTTCTGTTGGCTGATTGAGATTAGCGTACCATTTCGTTCCTTAGGTTCCTCAAAGATGGTCTCCAAACACCTAAGGGTGGAGCACAAAAAAAGAATCACCAATACAATGACTCACGTGGCCCATCTCCTAGGTCACCAACCCTTCTGGTCAACTGGGGCTAAAACAACTAATGACTACTTACTTGACTGCTTTCTCTGGCCAGTATCTTTTTATGTACGAAGAAAAATATGTATTTATGGATATGTAATATATGAACACCCAGTGAAAAAACTGACACTGAGCAAAAGGGTAAGGAATAAAGACCAGACCCCGTAGGCAACACGAGCCACTTTTTTATGTATTCACAAAGTCATTCAATCAGAGACATGCATAAATAAGCATATATTACCAGAGATCAGCCCTTTTGTGTGAAGGGACAGGTAGGAAACATTTTTAAATTAAAGAGCACATAGGACTCGATTATATTTTTTGTTTTTAAACAACCCTTTAAGAATATAGAAACCTTTTTTTTTTTTTTTCCTCACAGACTGTAACAAAAAAAGAAAGGAAATGGGCCACTCGCTGAATGTGGCCTATAGTCTGCTAACCCACAGCATATATCCTCCACTTTGGTTTTCTTCTTGTGTTCAAATGGTAGCAAACCACATACACTGCCCTATACACTGTGCCTCTCTGATCTGTCAATAACTTTTTTTTTTTTTTTTTGTCAATAACTTTTAAGATTATTCTAATTCAGTAAACAGGTATCTGATTCATTCCTTTTAATGGCTACAGTGTATTCCATTATAAGGCTGAATCATAATTCAATTTTAAGTTGTTTCCAATTGTTTCCTATTATTTAGCAATGCTGCAATGAATAATCTCGTACAAAGGTCTTAGAGCAAATGCTCACTTTACAGGATAAAATCCTAGAACTCTCCTGCTACAACCTGGACACAACAGGAATTTAATAAATGTTCCCTGACTTGAACTGAATTCACACTCAAAGGTAGCCATGTGAAACACTGTCTGTGTTTGGATTTGGAATCACATCTGAAGATCAATGATTACTAGTCCTGAAAAGGACAGCCAGGTTTTTGCTAAAAACACAAATACAAACTGAAAGGAAATGGTGTTTTCTGTACCTACCTAACTCATCACACATTTCTGTCCCATCCTACCACCAACCCCAGTTCAAGCGCTGGGAACTAAAAATACCAATTCTAGTTATTTCCAATAACTTCCTTTCTAAAGTGAATGGATTGGAGATTTGCATCGATAATTTCAGAAGCCCTCCCAGTCTATTCACTCCTACTCATGTACCCACCTGTTTGCAGGAGGAGACTTATAATTCTTGTTGGTATATATTTCTTCTAAACTAAACTCCTTTTTCTTTAATCTGAAAAGAGAATAAAATAAATTCTTCATGTTCTCTTAAGAGAAATAAAATTGGCTTCCCAACTTGATGAGTCCTTTTCTTACAGGCCCTCTGGATTGAGATTGATCGATTGATTTTTTTTTTTTAATGTTTATTTTTCAGAGACAGCAAGACAGTGCGAGCATGCACAAGCAGGAGAGGTGCAGAAAGAGAGGCAGACAGAGGATCCCAAGTAGGCTCTGCACTGACAGCAGAAAGCCTTACATGGGGCTAGAACCCACAAACCACGAGATCGTAACTTGAGCCGAAGCTGGACCTTTAACTGATTGAGCCACCCAGGTGCCCCTGCAATGAATTTTGGATGTGTCTCACGTGTACAACATGTACCAGATTTTCTTTTCTAGGCTGCCAATCTTCAGCTTTATGAAATTTAGTCCATTTATACTTACTGGCAATGATATAGCTGTATTTGTATCTACTATTCATATTTTATAGCTTCTTTTACCTTTTCAATATTTCTTTTCTTCTCCTTAACTGACTGCTGCTCACTTCTCTTTTATCCCCCTTTCCTGGCTTGGAAATTATACACTTCTCTTTCAGTGGTTGGCAAGAATTTTAAGAAGTTTTCTTAACTTGGAAACTGGAGTGCATCAATATTTTTACCCTTCTCCCAAACACCAGTCCCTGGAACTTTTTAATTCCAATCAATACCATCTCAATTTATACATTACTAGTGTTCTATTTTGTCTCCTTTTTTATTTTGTCATTTATTTGAAGAAACCAGGTTGTCTGACCTGAGGCTTCCCCAGTCTATATTATGATTACACCCACAAAATATTATTTAACCCGTTCCTCTGAACCAAACATATGGAAAATATTACAGGTATTTCCTATAGATTGACAATTAGATATAAGAGGCATAATCAGATTTAGGTGTTTTGATAGGAAGATTTTTATTTTCTTCTTCTTCTTCTTGTTTAATGTTTACTTATTTTTGAGAGAGAGAGACAGAGCATGGGCAGGGGAGGGGCAGAGAAAGAGGGAGACACAATCTAAAACAAGCTCCAGGCTCCGAGCTGTCAGCACAGAGCCTGATGTGGGGCCCTAACCCATGAACTATGAGATCATGACCTGAGCCAAAGTTGGATGCTTAATTGACTGAGCCACCCAGGCACCCCGATAGGAAGAGTTTTAGATGGTGGTGTATACTTTCATCCCGAGGGAAAGGATACCTGTTGTTGATCTTTTTAAAATATTACTAGCCACTGAAGAACACTGACTGTATTTATTACTTCTTTAGGGCCATACTTAATGATAGTCTAGCACTCCTTCTCAATTCATTTGCTAGAATTCTTCTGTCTAAATTGAAACTTCATGTTCATCCATTACTTAGTAACCCTGTAGTACACTTTGCACAGGAAAAACAGCTCATGCTTGGTTCTTTCCCTTTATTTACTGATTTCCAAACAATTACTTGGTTCTCTAATCTCATCCAAATATGGCCAATGGATTGTTTTAAAAGTGTCATTATAGGGGCGCCTGGGTGGTTCAGTCGGTTAAGCATCCAACTTCAGCCCAGGTCATGATCTCACAGTCCGTGAGTTCGAGCACCGTGTTGGGCTCTGTGCTGAAAGCTCAGAGCCTGGAGCCTGCTTCAGATTCTGTGTCTCCCTCTCTCTCTGCCCCTCCCCTGCTCATGCTCTGTCTCTGTCTCAAAAATAAATAAAAACATTAAAAAAAATTTTTTTTAAAGTGTCATTATAAACTATTCCATTTAAACATATTTCTTATGCTCCAATCTGTTGCAGTTATTATTCTTTTTGATGCTCTGTTTCATCTGTGGCCAGTGGGAGTTCCAAATTGGTTTCTGAGTCTCTTTGACATGACTTTAGTAGTCTTTGAGAACTTCATCACTTTCTGGTAGGACAAGATATTCTACACTCATCTTGTGCATTTCCTGCTGTAGACCTTTGATCAGTCCTCAAAGAGTTTTGGTTGACATACCATAAAACTTACCCTTTTATTTACTCATTTGTTTATGAGTATACTCAATTCATTTGTTTATTATTCATCGTTGCTACGATGTGGAAGATAATAGCTTCAACCCTCAGGTCACCACACTTATATCAGTAGAAACTTACTGTGATAACTTTTATATTAACTATTAATAGTGTTAACTTATCACCACAAAGTTTCTGTATTTTAAACCTGTTTCATTCAGATAAGAAAAGCAGAGTCTGAAGAGCATGTTAATTAACTTTTTGGTGTCATGTTTTAGTTTCTTTATGAGAATCTTAACTGAGATTCGGTTTGGTTCAATTCCAATTCAGCAAAGAACATGCTTGTGGAAAATATACATAAATAATAATATGTATACAAAATTTCATAGTGACTTAGCACTGGCGTTCCAAAAGAGGACAACTACTTTGCTTCTGAGCACTGGCAACCGCTACATTAAAGATGTTGGATGGGCAATCCGAGAGTGAAAGATGAGCCTCCTAGTCATTCTGACTTGCAAATCAGGGTAGTATATATCCACATTGTTTCTGGACTGAGGTGAAGGTCTGTGAGCAGAGCTCAGATTCTGGAATTTCTGGCCTCTCAACAAACTGGCTTCTTCAGCGAGACTACATTCACTGGAATGGCACAGTCTGCCTCAAAAGCACAGACACTTTCCGTGGAAAGCCCATCTTGCCCAGGGTGGTTTTGGAGAAAGTCTACATTTGAGTGTCTTCCATCTGCTGGGTCCTCTCTCCCTCATCACTTGATCTGTTTTTACGATTTCCATCATAAGGAAGGCAGTTTCAGAGCTAACATCAAAAACTCTTTGCATAAGGTGTGGTCTTGAGCCAGAGATATGCTGATATATACACTAAGCAGAATATAGCAACAATTTTTGAAGGTATCTGTTTTCTGGCCTAGAAAATGACCAGGGGACACTTAATACCTAAGATGACCAACTGCTTCTTGAGTAACAATGGCTTTTATACTCTCAGGTAGAACAAATCTATAAATATGGCCAAAGAGAAAACATCAGGCATTTGGGGGTGGGTTCAAATTCTGATTTTGAGCAACCATGTCTCTCATTTACAAATGTTTATAGAAGTCATGGCTGCAGAAGTGGTCTATATAAAATAGAAGTCTTAGGGAATTTCTATTCCCCTGAAACCTCCACTATTTTACACAAATGACAGCACTCTATAGACAATTTTGGCTCTAGCATAACATTATCTTAAGATACTGATTATACAAATATATAAAGCAGTGCATCTTGTTTTGTGTGTGTTGTGTGTGTTTTTTAATTTTAGAGAAAGAGAGAGCATGTGCGAGCAGGAAAGAATCTTAAGCAGGATCCACACTCAGTGCAGAGCCCAACACAGGGCTCAATCCCACAACCCTAGGATCATGACTTGAGCCGAAATCAAGAGTCTGCCTGGGACTTTCTCTCCCTCTCTCTCTGCTCCTCATCCTCTTGTGCATTCTCACTCTCTCAGAATAAATAAATAAGCATTAAAAAACAAAAACAAAAACAAAAAACAATGAAATTTCCTGTGGGCAGGGGCGGCTGGCTAGCTTAGTCAGTGGAGCATGCAACTCTTGATCTCAGGGCTGAGTTCGAGCCCCACGTTGAAGTTGGAGTTTACATAAAAAAACAAAATTCCTATGGTTTTGTTAAGTATTCTTACAGTCTGATTTGTTTCTACTTAAATTTGATTCATTTGGGATTTTTTCTGGTGAAAGGTCTAAGGTACAGATCCAAATTTATTACTCTTAAAATGGCTACCCAGTTGCCCCAATAGCACTTTACTGAACAGTCAGTCCATCTTTTTACCACTAATTTCAGGGGATACCTTTGTCACATTCTATATTTCTCTATGTAGTCATGTCTACTTCTGGACTTTCTATTTTGTTTTACCAATTTGTATGTTTCTGCTGTGGCATCACACTTCTATTTACTTAGTTATAATATATATATGTATATATTTTTTAAATGTTTATTTATTTTTGAGAGAGAGAGACAAACAGACACAGAGTCTTAAGCAGGCTCCAGGCTCTGAGCTGTCAGTGCAGGGCTCAATGTGGGATCCGAACCCACGAACCATGTGACTATGACCTGAGCTGGAGTCAGAAGCTTAACCAACTGAGCCACGCAGGCATCCGAGTTTACAATATGTTTTAACGTCTCTTAGGATTAACACCTCTCTCATTTCACTCCTTTTCTGAATTTTCCTGGCTATTTTTGCTTCTTTATTTTTCCATGTTAACTCTGACTGTGTGAAACATAAACCTTTCCATTTATTCAAATCTCTTCAGCTCTTGGTCGAGTGAATATATTCAAAGTTTTGTTTACTGGCATGCGCCAGTTATATTATAACTTCTTAGCTCAAAATGTACCCTCCAGAACCTGCTCTGTGAAAATGGAATCCTGGACTCTTGAAGCATTTCTTCTTTAGAGTAAGTATGATGCTAAAAGCTCCGGCAAAAAGAAGGCATTGGGGGAACACTGCTAAGAGGAAAGGAGCTTCTCTTCCTGGTTCTGGTGAACTTATCCCCCCCATCACTGGTGTATGTTTGTTGGCGTGTCAGGAGGGGGTCATTTGGAGGGGGCTCTGCCCTAGCTGTGTGGCCAGAGTACATAGTCCCTCAGTGCTCTGGCAACCCTAGCCTGGTGATCATGCCACATGCTTCCTGACACATGTGGGGCACTCCAGGCCATAAGCTTATACCCCAACTTCCTGAGGGCTGTTTCCTGTGGCCCTCCTGAAGGAAACACCACATGCTCCAGGCATTACATCCACAGAGACACCCCTAGTCCCTTTGCATGCCTGCCTGCCTCAGCTCATCTGCACCCTAGAAGTTGTTTGCTATTTCCTGCTTGCCTAGATCTGGCCTTAGCAACCCAGCCATCCAATGGGCTGCACCCATACCCTCACGAACAAAGTCAAAATGCCAACATAGAGGAGGTGGCCCCCCTTCCAAGTTTGTCCTACCTTGAGTACTTTCCCTCAGTCTTAGGGTGCCCTTCAGAATACTCTGTACATCTTTACGGTTACTCTATTTTATATTAAAGTTCCCTTATTTGGGGATCCTGGTTGGCTCAGTTGGTTAAGTGTCTGACTCTTGGTTTCAGCTTAGGTCATGATCTCATGGTTTGTGGGTTTGAGCTCCGCATCAGGCTCCACGCTGGCAATGCAGAGTGTACTTGGGATTCTCTCTCTCTCCTTCTCTCTCTGCCCTTCCCTCCCCTCAAAATAAATAAATAAACTTAAAAAAAATTATTAAGGGGCGCCTGAGTGGCTCAATTGGTTAAGTGTCTAACCAGCTCAGGTCATGATCTCACAGTTCGTGAGTTTGAGACCCACACTGGGTTCTCTGTGTCAGCACAGAGCTCACTTGGGATCCTCTGTCTCCCCTCTCTCTGCTTCTCCCCTGCTTGTTCTCTCTCTCTGAGAATAAAGAAACATTTAAAAAAAAGTTTTAAAAAATTATTAAAAAAAAAAAGTTCCCCTATTTAAAATACTATGTAGTTTGCAGGGGGACTTGGGTGGCTCAATTGGTTGAGCGTCCAACTCTTCATTTCGGCTCAGGTCATGATCCCAGGGTTGTGGGACTGAATCCTATGTCAGGCTCTGTGCTGAGTGTGGAGCCTGCTTAAGATTCTCTCTCTTTCTCCCTCTGCCCCTCTCCCTTGCTCAAGCTAAGATAAAATTGACAAATAAAATAAAATACCGTGTAGTTTGTCTCCTGATTGGACCCTGACTGACACATGAACTCCCCAGAGCTAAATAAGGTTGCTACTAAATACCCTAGACCAGTGGTATTCACACTAGGGTACCAAGACATGCCAGAGTACATGAAATCCCACTTTTAGGGGAATTAATCTTCCAATCTTTAATTTCCTAGAAGTCATATGTTTGAACACTCATGCAGATTTCTCCATTTCCACAAATTCTTGGGAGAGATGTTGTGTTATTTTTTTTTTTTAATTTTTTTTAACGTTTATTTATTTTTGAGACAGAGAGAGACAGAGCATGAACAGGGGAGGGGCAGAGAGAGAGGGAGACACAGAATCAGAAGCAGGCTCCAGGCTCTGAGCCATCAGCCCAGAGCCCGACACGGGGCTCGAACTCACGGACCGCGAGATTGTGACCTGAGCTGAAGTCGGATGCTTAACCGACTGAGCCACCCAGGCGCCCCGAGATGTTGTGTTATTTTAAAAGTAGGCTTCACACCCAGCACGGAGCCCAAAGCAGGGCTTGAACTCACGACCCTGAGATTAAGACCTGAACTGAGACCAAGAGTCGGATGCCTAATCAACTGAACCACCCAGGGGCCCCTTGCACAAATTCTTTCAGAACAGCACCTATACACCCTGAACTCTGCTTTGGTATATGAAACAAATAACTAATCTTGCTAAGCTCGCTTAGTAAGTAATGAAATTACTGTAAACCTGTATTGGACTTGTCTTTCCCCATTAGGTATAGTTCCCATCACATACAAGAGAGGAGTGGCCTCAGAAATAGGATACTTTGGGTGGTGCCAGAATATTCAGATTTCAAATATGTTGTGGAATGGGTTTGTCAGAGTGACTTTGCCTCATTTATCTCCCGATTATCATCAAACAATGCCTCCTGGCCCTACTTATGAAAGAGAGCTTCAAATATCAATACAGCCGGCTCATGTATTTAATTGTACCCTATGTTTTTTCCAAACTATTCTCAATTCTCATTGACAGTCTGTTACCACTTAGAAAGAAAAGTTCCAATCAACAGCCAATCCTTTCCTTCCTTTTTAAAACATATAATTGAGGGGTGCCTGGGTGGCTCAGCTGGTTAAGCGTCGACTTAGGCTCAGGTCATGACCTCGCCCCATGTTGGGCTCTGTGCTGACAGCTCAGAGCCTGAAGTCTGCTTTGGATTCTGTGTCTCCCTCTCTCTCTGCCCCTCCCCCACTTGAAAAAATTTAAAAAACAACACACATATAACTGAAATGTTTACTAGGACTATCAAACATTTGAAGATGAAGTGTGTAAAACCCACAGACGAAAAATTTTAAGTAATTTCATTCAGTTAAGGGATAAACTTTTAACAAATTATATAAAGAAATATTTAATCCAATTATTTAATCCTTACATTATTTCATCTTATAAAATGTTATAACTTCTACTGTTAACAACAGCAAAAATTATGATACTGCCAAGTCAGTTGGTTTCATAATACACTATTCTCTTACATTAAATACTGAAGCAATCCTAAGATTTACATAAATTAATAGCTTTATTTCTGATTTTTTATGACTCTTAATTATTCCAGAAGTCCAATAACAGAGTTTGTTTCATGCATGCATACACATTTACCGAAGCAATATCATGCTTTCTACCATACTCCTCACTTTGTAATTTATTATTCTAGCTACACATTAGTTTGTTACAAATTCAGGATGAGAAATAGCATTATCATGTTGTTTTAATAATAAATTATTAAAATGAATAAATTAATTATATTTGTTGCATATGATTTTAATTTTGGCTTATGGCTTTCACAAATCTACCTTACAATAAGTTATAAGGATGTGTTCCATATAATAAGGAGTAAGATGTGTTTCATAGTTTATTTCTCAATGGTTTGTATGGTTTTCTTAAAGGTACAGATCAACACATTTACCTGAGTTGGAAAACAAAAGTTAGGAAGAATAATTTGGCAGATGGGCTTGAGTAACAAAAATTGCTTTTGCCAATTAAGTTAATATGTCAAGGGGTAGGGGGATGTAGAAAATGGGTGAAGGGGAGTGGGAGATACAGGCTTCCAGTTATGGAATGAATAAGTCACAAGGATAAAAGGTACAGCACAGGGAATACAGTCAATGGCATTATAATAGTACTGTACTATCGCTTCTTGGCCTTTTGGCTAAGATCAAGTGTAACAGTACTGTACTGTGACAGATGGTAGCTACACTTGTGGGTAGCACCATATATTGTATAGACCTACTGAATCACTATGTTGTACACCTGAAACTAATGTAACATTGTGTCAAGTATATCTATTTTAAAAGTATTTATTTATTTGTTTATTTATTTATTTTTAACGTTTATTTATTTTTGAGACAGAGCATGAACGGGGGAGGGTCAGAGAGAGAGAGGGAGACACAGAATCTGAAACAGGCTCCAGGCTCTGAGCTGTCAGCACAGAGCCCGACGTGGGGCTGGAACTCACGGACCGGGAGATCATGACCTGAGCTGAAGTCGGCCGCTTAACCGACTGAGCCACCCAGGCGCCCCAAAGTTTTTATTTATTTTGAGAGAAAGAGTGTGAGTGGGGCAGGAGCAGAGAGAGGAGAGAGAATCCCAAACAGGCTCCATGCTGCTAGTGCGAAGCCTGACTCAGGGCTCAAACTCATGAACCACGAGACCATGACCTGAGCTGAAATCATGAATCAGATGCTTAACCAACAGAGCCACCCAGGCGCTCCCATTGTGTCAAGTATATTAAAAAAAGAAAGAAAGAAAAAGAAAAAAAGTTACATGTCAAGGTTTTTTGATAAATATAATGCATTAAATCTATAACTTGAAGATTTTTTGACAAAAGAGTATCTGAATAGCTCATCAAAAGATATCTTAGGCAAAGGTTTATTAAAAATCTTATTTTTTCAACCCCTTTCACTGTATTAGATTAAAGTTATCTCTAAGTGAAAGACCAACATACAAATTATTAGGCATTTGACACTTACTGGTCAGATCTTTTTGGTGTACTGCCCATACAATGAGATACTTGCTCCTTCAATGCCTGGTAACAGAACCTATGTAAGTCAGCACTTTTCAATCCTTTGCTTTCAAAAAAATAGGTGATAAATCATTAAATATAATTTGATGATAGATCACTGGGTGATTTTTTGGCACTTACTTGAAAGAAGTTCAAAGGACTGAATGTCATTACTATATTAAAACTTTCTCCACTCCCAACTACTTACTTATATATACATAAAAGATTTTTTAGAACTTCTATCTACATATACATGCAAGATAGAATACATCTGATTCTGAATCCTATTTCATTCACTAGTAGTAAGTACTATTCAACCTAGGATATCTGAAATATTTTAAACATTTCTCTTATAAAGACTTGATAGGATGATCAATAAAAGCAGTGTGAGATAAAAATATATTAAGACAAGACCACTTGGGAAATGTGGAACGTCAATTATGATCATAGTAACAGTAACTATTGCATTTGTGTTGTGTGAAGCAATACAATAGGTACCAGTACACATTTTTTTTCCTTTTTCTTTTGAAAGTAGGCTCCATGCCCAATGGGGAGGCTTCAACTTGAACCCTTGAAGAGTTGTAGGCTCTACCAACTGAGCCAGTCAGGTGCCCCCACATTTTTTACTCAATTGGACTGCATAGTAATCTTAAGTGTTGGGAATTCTTACCCACATTTTACAGATGTGTTCTTGACACTCAGGAAATTTCATTAATTTACCCTGGGGTTACTAAGGAACCAGTGTTAGGCTTCCATTTGCCAATGAGAAATGGAGTGAAAACCACCACAAGAGAATATAACTCTGGAGATCTTTTTAAAATACTTATAATTTCACAGTGTGTCTGTATAGTACATATTACAACAAATACTAATTTGGTAATTTTTTCTTTCCACTTCTCTTTATAGGATTAGCAAATTATCTCTGTCATAAAAAATAAATCTTGGGGCGCCTGGGTGGCTCAGTCAGTTGAGCGTCCGACTTTGGCTCAGGTCATGATCTTGCGGTCTGTGAGTTAGAGCCCCGCGTCGGACTCTGTGCTGACAGCTTGGAGCCCGGAGCCTGCTTCGGATTCTGTGTCTCCCTCTCTCTCTGCCCCTCCCCCACTCATGCTCTGTCTCTCTCTGTCAAAAATAAACAAATACTAAAAAAATTAAAGGGGCGCCTGGGTGGCTCAGTCGGTTGAGCGGCCGACTTTGGCTCAGGTCATGATCTCACGGTCCGTGAGTTCAAGCCCCGCATCGGGCTCTGTGCTGACAGCTCGGAGCCTGGAGCCTGTTTCGGATTCTGTGTCTCCCTCTCTCTGACCCTCCCCCATTCATGCTCTGTCTCTCTCTGTCTCAAAAATAAATAAACGTTAAAAAAAATAAATAAATAAATTAAAAAATTAAAAAAAAAATCTTTAGAAGCCAAGTTTTTAAAGGTCATGATATAGACCATAGCATGGATTTGGCATTTTCTGAAAGAAAGAAAGAAAGAAAGAAAGAAAGAAAGAAAGAAAGAGAAAGAAATTTAACTTCTTTCCCTCATGACCTTTAGGTCCCTCCTCAACTTTGCATATAGAATGCTGTGAGCTTGGGCTGTGGGGTCAGGTAAAACCTGTGTGAGACGGAAACCACCTGTGCCATGACTGATACATGGCCTAACACAGGTGTCATAACCACTCAGCCTCAGCACCCTCATCAAAACTTGGGGGTGACAATAGTGCTTACCTCCCAACACCACTGGGGGATGACCAGACTATGTATGCGAAGGGACAGCATAATATCTAGCATAGTGAGCTTGATAAAAATGATTAAGAATGCATTACAAAATCCCTGGCACATAAACCTCTGGCCACATTACCAATTAATTCTTTTGGATAACTTCCTAGAAGTATGATAAATAGCTCAGAGTATATAATTATTTAATAAATAGCTCAGAGTATATAATTATTTAAAAGCTCATTATATTGTGCCAAACAATTTTCCAAAAATGTGAACCTATGTGTATTAGAGAAGGAACTCACCTTTTGGGTCGAGGAAGGCCCATGGGGGTAAGATTAGGGTCTGGTTTAGGAATGGTTTTCCGGATACGAATCTGTGAGACTTTCTTTGGCCTCTTCTCTGGCTCGGCCTATTTTTAAGGGTTAAGAAGAAAGACAGTCAAGTTATAAGACATTTAAAATACATTAAGTCTCTTTTGACACTCAAGATTTTACTTCCTCAGTTTATAGATGGCTCTAGTAAGTAGTTGATGACAAAGCTCCCCTTACTCCCGCTAACAGTGTTTTCAACAACTGCTCCCTTATACTATTGGAAGAGAATCACCCATTCAGCTCAGATATTGAGATTAGCAATATGAAAGTCTATCAACTGCTGGAGACAGAGACAGTTTGCAAAATTGAAGAACATCATTGTTCACTCATCTTTGAATGCATGAAGCACGTCGTTGGTCCAACTCACTCTCTAAACCCTGTTAAATGTTATCATCAAGAAAAAAGGATCTGGAAAACAATGCAGATTAAGAGACCCAGTGTAGCTTTGGTGGCTAAGGAGAAAAACTCCTGCCTTGGTAATCTTCAGCACTCAGCTGAAGCTATCGGTGATAAGGAAAGACACTCAGAGGCCTGTGTACCAATCATGTGATCTGTAGTCCTCAGTGGACATGCCCAGTAGCACTCACAACTCCATCAGCACTTTACATTTACCTCCTTCTGTTCTGGAGGACTGCTCTGTGGATGGGGGCATGCTGCTGCCACATCATCTAGCTCATCAAATCCAGGAACCGGGAACTCGGAGGCTGAAAGCAGGAGCTTGGTGACAGCTGAGTCTGTTACTAAGCAAGACTTTGGTACCAAGGCAGGGAACGGAGGCTCTAGTCTAGCACCACGGACAGAAAAACAGAGAAGAAAATATGAGATGGGTTTCACTTTCTATCTTGGCACATTCAACTTCTTAACATCAGACTAAGGTTGAAGATCTTCCCTTTTTCAGCAATGACATTTCCAGTCAACCTGTTTTCTAGTTCCTTCTGGACACCTCCTGTGTCTACATATGTAAAAACTTCCAAGAATGCAATCAATTTCATTGGTATGGAGCAGTTTTATAAGGAAAAATATAAAAGGACAGACTTTTTGGAAGAAAAAGACATTTAGTGAACTGAACAATGAACTGTGCTCAGATGAGATCAATCCCATCCAGACAATGAAGTCGGTTGCATGATTAAGAAATAGCTTGAGAGGGAACTTGTAGTACAATGAGCTGACTAGTTTTTTTGTCTTTTTTTTTTTTTCAATAGCTAGTATTGATTACATATTCTTAGTTAATACTTATAAAACATGCCTGAATCTTGGACCAGGTTTAGGAGAACAAGACATCAGAATCATGCTACACCAGACCCATGCCATCAGCTAGTGTGCTCTCTCAGGTGCTGTGCTCACTTGCACATTCACTTTCCTCTCTCTCTCTCTCACACACACACACACACACTGCAAGCCCTTATGTTTCAGGCACTGCTGCAGGCTTACCTCATCTGACTGCCATTGGTGTTATAAGTAGCTTCCATGCCTGGAAGAGGCACATACGGTAACATGGTGTGGCTGAAGTGAAGCAAAAGTACAGAAGCAATTAGGGCAGTAGAACAACAGGAAAGTTTTGATGCCATTGGGGATACTCAAAAGGTTTTGATGCCATTGACGGCACATGATGCTTGATTAGGCCCTAGGAAGATAAGAAATGTCATTCACTCAGAAAGAAGCCCACCCCCCACCCCCATCCCAGTGATGAGAATTACATTTACGTGCCCATCACTGGAATGGAGGCAGGCTGACAGAAAGATTATTTTCTAACTTACCTTAATTATTTTCTAACTTAAAAAGAAGGTAGAGAGAGAAATAAAGAAAGGACAGTAACAGGAGGGAATAAGAATGACTTGGAGTCTTATATCTTCTAATGAAGTTGTTGAATACATAAATTAGAGATTTAAAAAAATAATTTACAGCTAAAAAAATTTGTATTATTCATCTCTATGTTAATACCATTAACATAAAGTCTAACTTCTATATCCTTACAGAAGAAACTTTTTTTTTTAAAGTTTATTTTGAGAGCACAGGAGTAAGCGGGGGTAGGGGAGGAGCAGAGAGAGAGGGAGTCAATCCCAAACAGGATCTGTGCTGTCAGGGCAGAGGCTGATGTGGGACTCAAACTCATGAACAGTGAGATTATGATCTGAACTGAAATCAAGAGTCAGACGCTTAGCCGACTGAGCCACCCAGGAGCCCCAAAACTCTTTTCTTTAAAGCCAAGTTCACGTAAAACATGGTTATGTAGAAGAAAACTGTTAACAGGGTTATTAGCTCCTTTGTAATCAAGCTTTTATTTTTATTATTGAAGCAATGGTATTCATCACTTATAGCTACATCAATATGTGATGTTGGAGAGCTTTTTGTGCCTCTCAAAGTAAAACCTGCATCAGTTTCTATTGAATTTGGAACTCAGTATAGGTTTAATCAGTGAGGCATTGGTATGATGACCATAATACAATCCATCTCCTCTTAGAAGTAGATTTGTTCAAGGTCTAGGAAACACAAATAATTCAGATTTTTAGGATGTTTAGCACCAACTCAGGATTCCTTGAGGGCTACTGATAAAAGGAAAGAGGTGGGATGGTACACTGAAAAAGCAGCTGACCAAATCAGCAACCAGGAGACCCTGAGTCTAGATCAAGCTCAGCTGAAATACTAACCAGTTGAGTGATCCGGGTTAGAAAAAGCCACGTGTCTTAGGCTCCTCATCTATAAAAGCAGCAAAAAGGAGGCCAGTTCAACCTATATTATAGAGTGTTGAAGGTCCAAATAAGAAAATTCTATTGGGGGGGCGCTTGGCTGCCTTTGTTGGTAGAGCATGCGACTCTTGATCTTAGGGTCCTTGAGTTGGAGCCCCATGTTGGGTATAGGTTACTTAAATATATAAAACCTTAAAAAAAATTCTATGGAGGGCACCTGGGTGGCTCAGCCGTTAAGCATCTGATTTCGGCTCAGGTCATGATTTCATGGTTCGTGAGTTCGAGTCCCACATCGAAAAGCTTGAGCCCTGCTTTGGGTGAATCCGGGCCCCAATTTGGTGAGCACGAGCCCTGCTTCACGTAAAATAAGAGCCCGCTTTGGGTGAGCTCCATTCCTCTCTCTTTCTCCCCCTCCGTTCTTCCCTCTGCCCCTCCTAGGATTCTTTCTCTCGTTCACTTGTTCCCCAACCCCCCCCCCCCCCAATCTATGGAAACATAAATTAGCACAGAGCCCGATGTGGAGCTTGAACTCATGAACCATGAGATCATGATCTGAGCTGAAGTCAAGAGTTGGGTGCTTAACCGACTGAGACACGCAGGTGCCTGTATCATGTGTAACATTTCTAAATGTGTTTAAAAGCAGCAAAGTTCACGGGGCGCCTGGGTGGCTCAGTCGGTTAAGCGTCCGACTTCAGCTCAGGTCACGATCTCGCGGTCCGTGAGTTTGAGCCCCGCGTCAGGCTCTGGGCTGATGGCTCAGAGCCTGGAGCCTGCTTCCGATTCTGTGTCTTCCTCTCTCTCTGCCCCTCCCCCGTTCATGCTCTGTCTCTCTCTGTCTCAAAAATAAGTAAACGTTAAAAAAATTAAAAAAATAAAATAAAATAAAAGCAAAGTTCTAAACTCAAAGCCAAGGTATATAATGTTAAGGCACTTCTAGAGCCAACAAGAAGGAAAAGTCCCTACAAACGCTTCCATTAAAATAAAAATTAAAATAAAATAAATAAAATAAAAATAAATAAATAAAAATACTAGAGATAGGAAGGGGGAGAGAATATATTCCACACTGGAATACACAAAAGTCAGGAGGGAAAGAGTTCTCAAGGAAGAAAGAGCCAAAGGGCCACACATTTTCACAGGGTGAAATGAAGAACTAGTCTGTACTCTAACCTCAGGCATGAACATAGTTAAAAAAATTTTTTTTAATGTTTGTTTATTTTTGAGAGAGACAGAGACAGACTGCAAATGGGTCAGGGGCAGAGAGAGAGGGAGACACAGAATCTGAAGCAGCCTCCAGGCTCTGAGCTGTCAGCACAGAGCCCGACATGGGGCTTGAACTCACAAGCTGTGAGATCATGACCTGAGCCGAAGTAGGATGCTCAACCTACTGAGCCACCCAGGTGCCCCTGGCATGAACATAGTTTAAAGAAGGTAACATGATTTAAAGCTGCATGTCACACACTGACCAGAGAGTGCTTATGAGAGTATAGAGGCATACTGACAAACTAGACAAAATAAAAGCAGTATACCATCATTTAAAACAATTTGATTCATTCTAATGTATTTTTTTTGTGGCTGCATTATAAGAACATTTTTCTATTAACTATAAGATAAGTAGTTATGGTAGCATTAGTCTTTCAATTTCAATCAGCCATGTTGAGGTTCTGGGGTGTTTTTCTGAAACGTTTTTATTTACTCAGGTTTCTGCTAAGATGCTCAAGGAACTTTCCAATATGTGCCAGACAGCTTTATAGTGACAGAGAATGACTCTACATAAGAGATTGCACAGATATACAAAGAACAAGGCCTCTACCAGGCTGTTTGGAATTTTGAGGCTTGGTGGGTGTTGAATTTTTAAACTATAGCAATGATAAGGGCCAATTTAAAAAAAAAAAATTAAGTTTCTGTTTATTCGAGGGATTACAAACAGGAAGATTTATCTATCATGTCTAAAGCAGATTTTTAGGGATATAATTCAATAATTTTTTTCCTATTATTTCTAATAAGAAGGTAAAATGATATTGAAATCATTTTCAACTATTCTAAGGGGTCAAACCACTCTTTTCCCGTTCACTTAAAATTCTACAAATTGTACAACTATAGTATGAAAATGCCAATCTTTGAAGCCTTTCTGCTCTAAAGAGAAATCCAGAGGTTCAGGAACTAGATTTGGTGATACTTACATAATTACTTTATTTACTTAAAAAGTACTTATTCTGTGCCCTAGTTATACACAAAATACTCAATTAGGTGCTGACTGTATATTTTATGAACAAGGTATCATAAGCCATTATTTGTCACTACTTGCAAGTCTTCTAACTTGTAATGGTATTTGTTTTTTGCAAGGTGGGGGCAAGGATAGAAAAGCAGAGAGTCAAAAGATTTGATAGTTTGCAGAATGAATTGGACAGAACAAAGAATGGTAAAAATACAGGGGTAGATCCTGCAGGAAAACTAGAGGGGTCTATGCTTAAGAACTATGGCTACATTTTCTCAGCATAGATTTGGCACAGAAAACAGAAAATATAGGCATGAAGACTCTAAATAGCTTTGCAGTTCCAGCCCTCAACTTTCCTCAGAGGTTGGAAAGCAAACATGGGACATTTGCAAAGAACAGGAGATGGATTTTACCTGTTTGTGGTGCTCAGAGTTGGCTGCCTCTTGCTGTGAGTGGAATGAAAAGTAGAGATTTCAAAGGGGCAGGTAGAAGGCCCACGCTGGCTCCAAATGGATAGCACTCGGCCCACCGAGTAGGGCAGAGAACAGAAGACCTTGTCTGCTATGGAGGCTGGAGATCTTAACCCCTTTAAGCCTTGTGTAAACTGGGTCATGAAGAGCCTCTGCATTGTAGGCATGTGACTGGAGAAGCTCCGTTTTTTTGTCCAGATTCGGTAACATCCAGGAGAACAAAGTGCTAGAAGTGTGTGAAGGCCAAGGACAGAGCAGCCTGCTCTGGTCTGGACTATGGCGGTGCCTCCATAGTCTTGGAGAGGACCTGGAGGCTGTGAAGGAGCCTGGGCATATGCCTGACCATGGGGGCCAGTGTCTTCCCTGAATGTGGCCATCCCAGGGCAACTGTGGGATAAGAAGAAAGAAAAGGTCCATTTGGGAGGTTGAGACAGGCACCTAGGGGCCTCTCCTAAGGCGAGCCTGGCTGGAGCACAGTGCTCAGGAAAAGTCCTTGGGGACTCAGTCATGCACTCAGAGCCCGATTTCATGTGAAAAGACATCGGGAAAATTTCGGAACCAAATAGCAGTGATGGCACCTTGTTGCTCAAATCTATGAAGCTCATTTTGATGGCTTCGAGCGAATAAAGTGTCAAGGGCTTACTGTTAGGTCTCTTATCCCATCCACTAGATGCCAAATATGGATTCAGCTGCATTGTATTGTATGAAAATCCATCCAGAAACCTTTTGTATCTGAGCCGCTTGTAGCTTTTAGCCACTGGAAGAAGTTCAGAGGAACATCGCCGATATCTTAGTTTCTGGGTCTTTGTGGCGGGGACCAGTCTGGAGGCAAGAATGGACAGCTTGTTTAGTAAGGCTGATTCTTTGGTAGGCTTCCTAACATTCAGGCTCCTCAAGGAATGGCACGGAGTCACCTTCTGCTTTGGTATGTGGCTCATTAAGCTCCTGGTTGGTACTGTTTCAGGTTCCAATTGTGCGGGTGCAGAAATAGCACATGAACTGAGAAATCTGTGTGCTTTTGTGGGAATGGTTTCAGAGGAACTCTTTAAAAAGGCAGAACTTCTGATTTTACTTATTTTTTTCCCAATGTTGACTTGCTCCTGATAGGAAACTTTCTTACATGTTCGATGGGGCTGCTTCTTTAAGGGAAGCACTCTTTTCTGATATGAAGTGTTCCCAAAGGCACCGTGTATTTCATCACATCCAGCAGAGTTGGGGTTTTGTGCTTTCTGAGGGGCACCACGAAGGCAAGGATCTGTGTATGACACCATGTCTGTTTTTAATGGATGGCACAAGCTTTCCTCCTTTGGATTTTCCAGCTTCTGAAACTGTGCAGCAGTGCTGCCCTTGGCTAGCTTTGCTAGAGTGATTTCCTTCATCATGGTGGACTCACCTTTGCAATCCTTAGTTTGGTTCTTATCTTGCACTTCATCTGACAACACATTAGATGATGCACATTGTTCCAATATCCTGTGTGCGTCCTTTTGATGTAGATATTCCTCTTCATTCTGCAACATGTAGTCCAAAGCCCTCTGGCTTTGTAGCTCTCCAGGATCACCAAGCATCCTCTGGGATTTAGAGTGGGTCTGAGAAATCTCTCTCCCTTTATTATTACCAGCTTCTCTGGTGATCATCTTCTCAGACTCTTCACTGACAGTTAAGTAACCCAGGGGTACCCTCTGATGTGCTTCAGTTTCTTCTCCTTTCAACTTAGTTTCTGTTTCCATTGTCAAAGGCAAATTTTGCATACTGCTGTCTATTCTGAGTCCTTCACTAGAATTACTCCCATCCCCTGGCGCTCCTTCCTTTGTCTCAAGCAGGACTGTGCGGTGCTCTATGTTTTCACAAAGGATTTTACCATCTTTTGGTTTAAAAGGTTTTTTCAGCTCAGTTTCTCCACTATTAACATTACTTTCTGAATTTTCTTGAGAAAACAGATACAAAGGCATTGTCTCAATGGATTTCAGGCTCCCTATGGGAACAGGGCTCTCATCCGGGCATCCAGAAGACAGTAACTCTTCTGAGGAAATTCCAAAGGTATTTTCCTTGTCAAACTCAGAATTTATTTCCAGTCTTGATCCTTCAATCATTCCTTGTGTTTCTCTCAGGGATGCTTCTTTAACTTGCTCTTCATGATAAGTATTATCTAAGGACACATTTATACCATCCAATATTTTTGTATCTGATTCATGATCTGCAACAGACTCTATCTCACTGGCACAAGAGTCTGGACACACTTCCACTTCACAATCTTTTAATGATCTGCATACTTTCTCTTCACATGATTTTTTCATTTCCAGAGGCTCCACTTTAGAGGAAGTAGCATCTGGAAAATCTGAGTCCTGGTCAATCATTCTGATAAATGCAGCATTCAGTTCTCCTCTCTGAGGCAGAGTACTCACTGAGGTATCCTGTAACGTCAGTCCATCTTGTCCTGCACCACCATCAAGGGTACTAGATGTCTGTAAGTCCAACATGCTTTCTGTAGACTTATTACCACAGTCTGTGTAGACAGTGTCTACCATGCCATCTGTGGACTCCTCACAACCAGAAATATGTCCATCGTCTCCTTTCAAATTGCCTTTCTTTGAACTACCACCAGACAAAGGGTTGTTACTGCCTGAACCAACTAACAGATCCTTTTGATTGTTGCTTACCTCTCTGTTAGGTTCTGTAACAGTCTCCCTCTCATCACCATGTAGTGTCTGCTTAGCTGGTTTATCTTCACTTCTGCATTCATCTGGTCTGTTTTGGTTACTCTGGCAGTCAAGAACTTTATCTCCTTTTTGATCAAGAGTTTCAACTGCTTGGCTCATGGTTTTGAAACTGGAGAACATAATAGTAGGAGACTGGTCCAAAAATTTTTCAGGGCTTGGAATGTTTGCAGATAAATTTAGTTCTGGTGTGGAACAGTCAGAGATGTTATACTCGCAAAACACAGTCTCTTTAGGTACATCCCATTCCTTTGCTTTCAGACTTTCCTCACGGGGCTGGGTGTGACTGGTGGTGGGAATGGTTTTGTCTGAAGCTTCACTACTTAACATGCCTACTGGTGTATCGTTTCTGATCTGATTTCCTGGGAGGCTGCCTTTAGTTTCTCCCCTAGCAAGTTCACTTTCTTCTGATGTGTAACCCACTTTATGGGTGCTACTTTCCGTGCAGACTTCTCTTCTTTGGGAGTGGTCACTGCTGTGCTGAAATGCATCTTCACACTTGGTTATTAAAGAGTTTTCAACTTCTAGGATGATTCTGCTGGACTCAAACTCAGCACAAACAGAACACATGCTCTTTTCTCGTGCATTTTTATTTACACAATGACAGCTAGAGAGATCCTGAGATTGAACACTTTGACATTCCATAGCAGAGACCTCTTGAGGCAAGACTGCTGATTCTTTCTTTCTTGAGAGAAGGCTGGAATGTAGATGTACTATTCCTGAATCAGCCATCTTGTCTTTTCTTTCTAGGCTTCCTGGTTTGATGTTTAAGGTGGGATTGTTTGAAGAGGCACCACAGGTTTTGTCACCTGATGGAGAGATGTCTTTCATTTTTGTTTTGATGGGAATGGTCTGGGTATCAGCAGTGACATCTGCTCCATCCTCTAATGGAGGGTGATGGCTCTGTTGGGAATCCTTGCTTGTTGCTAAAGGCATCTCTTTGTTAGCTGACAACTTTGCATGGTCTTGAGAATTAAGCAGCACTTGATTTAAAGCACATTCACTTTCTATTTTGTTTATAACCAGTTCATTGGTACGAGGAAGTTCATTCATCTCACAGGCAGTGCTCTGCTCATCTAAATGTGAACTATCGTCCAGTGAGGTCTGTACAGCTTGTTCTGACTCAGGTCTGTAATCAAGTTCTAGGGATAGTGGTAACTGAGCAGTATCTTTCTTGGGTTTTGACACCTCATTCATAGGACTTATCTGGTCCTCTGGCATTAAACTCACAAGGGATTTTCTTTCATTCAGAAATTCATTACATGATGCTTCATTTAACGGGGTGTTGCCTTCCAGATTTTTCTGGGTGCAGACTAAGGAGTTAGAGTCTTTACTGTAAATCTTTTCAGTTACCATATTGGGCTCTATAGTGGTTGTCTGTTCTGGCTCTTCAATCTGCATTAAGGAGGAAAAACTGTTCTCTTCAGAGTGTCTGCCTGGATGGCTCATATCTGTAGAAGTTCCTCTATGGTCCTCATGGTTTGTCAAGCTACCTTGAGTGTCTAAAGTGATTTTTAAGTCATTTTTTTTTAACGTTACTTCCGTGGCTTCAGTGAAAGAATTGGGCACTAAAGAAACAGGGCTGTCTGTATGGATACTGTCTTGAATGCAACAGTTACCATGAATATTCACTTTTGGGGAGGTAACAGTCTCTTTTTCACCAGGACAATGACCATTAGCATCCTCTTCTGGTTGCCTGGCATTAACAAGAAAGAGTTCCCCTCTTTCACTCCTGAGGTTCAAAAACTGTTCATTTTCTCTTCTAGTAGCCAAGTTCTTGCTTTGATCACCCCCATCAAAACAGGAATTGTCTGTCTTCTTAGCAGATCCCTTCAGCAAGCCATCAAAACCACATGTTTCTAAGGATGTTGTTCTGGATTCTGGACCAGACAAACTTGATGAGAAATATGAAATGTCAGAATTTTCTTCTAAGGGTTCTACACAAACTACATTTCTTGTGGCCCTGGGACTGCCATGGGCAAAACTGTGGTTTTCATTATGGTGGCCGAGAATCTGTTGGTGATTGTCATCTGCTTCACAGACAAGGTTTAACTTAGACAACTCTTCCTTCTCACTGTCCACTTTGGAAATGGCACTGTTCCCTGGTAATAATGACAACCAAGAAGGACAAGTTTTTAATTCTTCACATTCTTTTTCTTTAGAAGATGCTTCTGTTAATCCAGGGTCCACAAAGATTAAAGGCTCTAGGGAAACTAATGTGCTGGTTTCTGAAACCTCACCACTGGTCATGGTTTTGTCTACTTCTGGGTATTCGCTGCACCCAGCTGAGAGACCTTTACTCACATTGCCATTCTTGTGTCCTTCATTATAATCCGTCTTAGTCCCATTGACCTTCATACCTTGTACTTCTTCAGTAGATATAAGCAGAGTTCCAGTTGTAATTTGTACATTTCCTTCTGCCCAAGAGAAATAAATCCAAATAAGTATGCAATCATAAAAAAAACAAAACCGTGTGCTATACTTTCATGAATTTAATCATGTAACCAACAGTGACAAAAAAGATCCAACTCAAAAAGCAAATTACAAAGTTAGTACACTGTACCATTGGTTTTGTTCTTTTATGCAAAATATGACAGAGGGCCACAAGTGTACTTGGCAGAAAATAGATAATTTTGAACTAACACCCTTCTCTTGGTATTAGTAATTTAAACGTACTTACATACTAGATAATTAACTATTAATAAGGAAACTTATATGTAATCCAGAGTCTTAAGAAGCTTCCATTCTAAAACATTAGTAAAGAAGACCCACAATAATAGCTTATATTATTCAATGACCATCTTATTACCTGAATAATACTAAATTAATCATAAATAAATTACCTCTTTGAAAAAGAACAGTTACACACAAAACCTATGTTAAAGAGATTAACATATAAGTTGAATATTAGTTTTGAACCAAATTACTTACAGTAACTGCTTCCCTACAAGGCTGGTCATGAGCTGGTAATTATTGAAGCTGAGTGACAGATACATGTGGGTTTAGTATACTCTCCACTTCTCAATAAATTAAAAACTTTCTACTATGAAACATTAAAAAACAAACAAAAAACTTTCTAAGAATGTAAATGCAATTCATAAAGAAGTTTTATTGTTCAGAATTTCTCTGAAATCCTAGGTATAAGATGCAGTATGAAGTTCCCTGAACTTGTTAAACTACAAAAAAAATTTTCTTCCTTGCTCTTTTTAGAAAACTAGCACAAAGTTATATACATGTAAATTATGTACATATTTGCATGCATACACATATGTTAACAAAATACCTGCACTAAACAGATAAAGCTAAATGCAAATCAATCTTCAACCTAAAGAACTAATTCTCACTAGAATATAAACTCCATGAGCGTAAGGGTCATGTTTATCTTGGTCTCTCCCTTTCCTTATTGCCCAGCATAATACCTGGTATATAATAGCACTCAATAAATCTGTGGAATTAATAAATGAATACAGTTAGGTCAAACCAACAAATGCTATCACTAGTGTCTTCCTAGAACTTCCTTATCCATTTCTCAACTGATACTGACAGCAGCAATTCTGAGAGAAAGAACAGCAACTCTGAAGGCAGGTGGGTTCTGTGATCTTACTTACCTCACTGAGTCTGTTTCCTCCTTTGAAAAAGAGGAGAAGTACACTTACCTCAGTGCTACTTTGAGGATTAAATTAAATAACACATGTAAACCACCACCCGGTACAGTGCCTGCCATTTAAAGAAAAACTGCTTTTCCTTTGCTCTGCTTTCTTTCTTATCTTACTGGACCTGAGAATAGTTAAAATGATAAACTTAATGACTATGCTAGGATAGGACACAATGTTTAAAAATGTTTGGAGTCAGCAAATACTTGATGGATAAATGCATATTGGATTCCACAAGTTTGTACAGATTCCAAAAACATAAGGTAGTCTCAAAATCCTAATGCCCTACATGGTATTTGTCTTTTTGAAACCAGCCTACTTTCTACATCATAGCAGACAATTCTACCCTATTTAGAAATTCCTAACTGAATTTACCCCAAATGGTTTAGTGTATCTCTTCTCCAGACACTATGGCATTCATTAAACCATTTGTGTAAATTCTGGGCTTTTCTACTCTGTTCCAGCACCATCTTAGTTGAATCCTTCATTATAACTTCTCAGGAAAGCTGTAAAACTCCTCCCTCTCCAAACTGTTCACTGTGCAAAGCCCTTAAGGCAAGATTCTCCCTCAGAGCCCTTACCTGCTGGAAGAATACCTGTTCTCAACTTAGTTGAGAATCTTAGGGAGGAGGTAGGGGAACACTCATTTCCCAGGTGGTATAATGCTGAAGGCTGGCTGGGGAACAGGGGTTGTGTACTGCTTGAAAACAAAATGATACTCTGCTTACTCCTTTACTTGACTGATTGACTGACTGACTGACTGGGGGAGCAGGCAGAGAGAGTAGACAGTCCCAGGTAGAGGATGTGGGACTTGAACTCACAAACTGTGAGATCATGACCTGAGCTGAAGTCGGATGCTCAACCGAGCCACCCATGTACCCCTCTTTTACTTGTGGTTTTTTGTTTTTTTTTATGTAGAGACTTTTTTTTAAAGTTTATTTATTTTGAGAGAGGGAGAGAGGGAGAGAGGGTGAGAGGGTGAGAGGGTGAGAGAGAGACAGACAGACAGACAGACAGACAGTGGGACAGGGACAGAGATAAGGGAGAAAGAGAATCCCAAGCAGGCTCTGTGCTGTCACCACAGAACCTGATGCAGGTCTCGAACTCATAACTGCACGATCATGACCTGAGCTGAAGTTGGACACTTAACCGACTGAGCCACTCAGGTACCCTCTTTTACTTTTTAATTAACCACATTGACTTTGAAATCTCAAAGAATTTCATTTCATTTTATTTTACACGTTTATTTATTGACACAGAGAGAGAGAATGCAGGAGAGGGGCAGAGAGAGAGGGAGAGAGAATCCCAAGCAGGTTCCACGTTGTCAGTGCAGAGCCTGACGTGGGGCTTGATCTCACCAACCATGAGATCATGACCTGAGCTAAAATCCAGTGTCAGATGCTTAACTGAGCCACCCAGGCTCCCAAAGAAGCAGGAGTTTAATGATCACTGAGGACCTAATACCCAACACTGACCTAGGCACATATCAGGTCAATGATAGATGTTGTCTGAATGAAGTTAGGAAAGTTGTTGAAAGTATTAGGTATACTCCCATCCAGCAACTTCACTTCTGGGTATATATTGAAAAGAAATGAAATCACTATTCTAAAAAGATATGTGTACCCCCATGTTCACTGCAGCATTATTTACAGAGTGAGACATGGAAACAACCCTAAATATCCACTGATGAATGAATGGATAAAGAAAATATGGCTCATAAAAAAAAAAAAGTACATATGTATATTGGAGGGTGAAACATGTATTCTGTGAGGTATGCGCCCATTTTAGAATCACAGGCATTTCATTACCTCAGCTGAAGGTCCTTAGATTTGTAGTTTTATAACCATTGAAAAAGTGTTTATGTTTGCAGAATTTGACAAACTAATCCTGAAACTCAAATAAAAATGCAAGGGAAGGGCACTTGGATGGCTCAATCAGTGAAGCCTCCGACTTCGGCTCAAGTCATTATCTTGCGGTTTGTGAGTTCCAGCACCATGTCGGGCTCTGTGCTGACAGCTCGGAGCCTGGAGCCTGCTTCAGATTGTGTCTCCCTCTCTCTCTCTGCCCCTCCCCTGCTCTCACTCTGTCTCTCTGTCTCTCTCAAAAATAAACATTAAATTTTTTTTTTTTTTAAATGCCAAGGGACACATAATAGCCAAAATGATCTTGAAAAAGAACAAAGATGGGAGACTCATGCTTCCTTTTTTTTTTTTTTTTTCTAAATTTTTTTAACGTTTATTTATTATTGAGAGAGGGAGAGACACAGAGCATGAGCAGGGGAGGGGTAGGGAGAGAGGGAGACACAGAATCTGAAGCAGGCTCCAGGCTCTGAGCTGTCAGCACAGAGCCCAAAGCAGGACTCGAACTCACAAACTGCGAGATCATGACCTGAGCTGCAGTTGGTCGCTTAACCAACTGAGCCACCCAGGCGCCCCTCATGCTTCCTGATTTCAAAAACAAAGTTGCAGTAATGGAAACAGTCCAGCCCTGGCACAGGACAGACATAAAGAGCAAGAGAATTAGAACTGAATGCCCAGAAATAAACTCTAACACATATAGTTAGTCAACAGATTTTGACAAAGCAGCTTTTCAACAAATGGTGAATGGTGCTGGGGTAACTGGATACCCACATGCAAATGAATAAATTTGGATCCTGTCTTATACACAAAAATTAACTCAATGTAGATCAGAGACGTAAATGTAAGAGCTGAAACTATAAAACTCTTAGAAGTAAACACAAGAGTATTTCTTAATGATATTGGTAAAGAGTTCTTAGCTAAGATGCTGAAACACAAGTGATAAAAAGAAGACTGATAAATTGAACTTCATCAAAACTAAAATCTTTTGTGCTTCAAAGGAAAACCAAGAAGTGAAAAGGCAGGCAACCCACTGGTGGGGGAAAATATCTGTAAATCATCTATCTGATAAAGGATCTATATTTAGAATATATAAAGAATTCTCATAACTCAATAATAAAAATGGGCAGAGGGAGTGTAACTCCCCATTCCTTAGGTACAGGCATAGTGACTTCCTTACAAACAGAACAGTATGGAAATGGGGTGAGGGAAGTAACCTGACAGTGGAGAACACTCACAAACACTACTTCATGTTTATAGTATGTGCCCTTGATATGATGTGATGAAAATGGCACTTTACCTGTGTAATTTTCCTCCCCCAAACCTGTAACTCCACTCTTATGATAAAAACATAAGATAATCCCAATGGTGAGCCATTCTACAATATACCTGACCAGTAACCTTCAAAACTCTTAAGGTCTTCCCAAAACAAGGAAAGTGTGAGAAACTGTCACAGTCAAGAAGAGCCAAAGGAGACCTGAGGACTGAATGCAATATGGTACCCTGGATGGGATTCTAGAACAGGAAAAGGATATTAGGTAAAAACTAAGGACACTTGATTAAACTTCAGTTAATAATAATGTATCAACATTGTACAATAACAAATGTATTTACTAATACATTAACAATAGAGGAAATTGTGCATATTGGGGGTGGGGGTGTGGTTAATGGAAACTCTGTATTATCTGCTCAGATTCTCTGTAAATCCAAAATTCCTCCAAAAATAAATTATTAATTTTTGAAAAGTTAAAAAAAAAGCAAAGGCTTCAGACATTTTCCCAAAAATATACAAATGGTCAATGAGCACATCGAAAAATGCTCAATATCATTAGTCATCAGAGAAAAGAAAATCAAAACCACAATACCACTCCACATGCATTGAAATGGATATAATTTAAAACAAATCAGAAAATAACAAGTGTTGGACAGGATGCAGAAAAACTAGAACCTTCATGTGTTGCTGGTGGGATTGGAAAACAGTGCAACCATTTTGGAAAATAGTTTGGCAATTCTTCAAAATGCTGAACAGAGTTTCCAATAACCCACCAATTCTACTCCTAGGTATCTACTCAAGAGAACTGAAACCTTATATTCACACAAAACCTGTACATAAATGCTGACAACAGCATTATTCGTAATAGCCAAAGAGTGAAAACAACCCAAATATCCATCAGATAAATGGATATGATTAAATATTATTCAGCCATAAAAATTAATGAAGTACTTTAAAATGCTAGATCATGGATGAACCTTAAAAATCTTTATGCCAAGGGGTGGCTGGATGGCTTGGTTGGTTGAGCATCTGACTTTGGCTCAGGTCGTAATCTGGGTTCATGGGTTTGAGCCTCGCGTCAGGGTCTGTGCTACAGCTCAGAGCCCGGAGACTGCTTCTGATTCTGCATCCCTTTCTCTCTGCCCCTCCCCTGCTTGTGCTCTGTCTCTGCCTCTCAAAAATAAATAAATGTTAAAAAAAAATTAAAAAAAAAAAAATCTTTATGCCAAGTGAAAGCAGTCACAAAAGACTGCACATTGTAAGGTCTCATTTATATAAAATATCCAGAACAGGCAAATCTATAGAGACAAGAGCAAATTAGTAGCTGGAAGAGATTGGGGGTAAGGAAGAATGGGGAACAAAGAATGAATGTTAAGGGGTACAAACATGTTTCTTTAGGGAATGATGAAGAACTGTGGTGATGGCTGTGCTCTATATTTAAGAAAACCACTGAATTGTCTATTTCAAACAAATGAACTTTATAGTATGTAAAAATTATACCTCAATACAACTGTTTTTAAAAGAGCACTTACTCCCTGATCGTAATACAAGTAACATAAAAAAACTTAGACTTTTTTTGGTGTTATCTCCATATAACCATAATTAGGGACAGACATGCTGGAGGTTGACAAGGATTTAACAGTATTTCTGTCAAAGCCTTTTTTCCTGGATCAAAAAATCAAGTGGTGAGACTGGGGCACTAAATATGACATTCATTTTGGCATATCCTACATCTTGTCCTCAGAAAAATGTGCCAAGGTTAGCAATATTGTCATGTCTTATAAAATGAAGCTCTCCTGTGGGGAGGCTCACAGTGGTAGGTAGGAGGACAGTGGCAGACAACCCTACAAACTTTTGTCACTTCCTTAGCTTCTTCTGACCACTGAACATGTGATTTTCTAAATTACAAATGAATTAATAAAGGAGTTGAAAAAGGATCCAACTGCTTATCTGGAACTCATATATTGCTGGTAGGAATCCCAAATGGTATAACCACTCTGGAAAACAGACTGGTAGTTTCTTTTTTCTTAAAAAAATTTTTTTTAATGTTTTATTTTATATTTGAGAGAGAGAGGGAGAGCGAGCACAAGCAGGGGAGGGGCAGAGATATGGAGATAGAATCTGAAGCAGACTCCAGACTCTGAGCTGTCAGCACAGAGCCTGATGCAGGGCTCGAACTCACAAGCAGTGAGATCATGACCTGAGCTGAAGTTGGACACTTAACCAACGGAGCCACCCAGGCACCCCTCTTTTTTTCCTTTTAAACTTTATTTATTTACTTTGAGAGAGAAAAGGGGGAGAGAGAGAGAGAAGCGAGTGTGCACTCCAGCAGGGGAGGGGCAGAGAGAGAGGGAGAGAGAGAATTCTCTTGGGAATGAATTTGGGTCCCCTGCACTGAATCTTGGGATTCTCTCTCTCCCTTTCTCTCTGCCCATCCCCTGCTTGCTCTCCCTCTCTCTCTCTCAAAATAAAGAAAAACATTAAAAAATGTATCTATTCCCTCAAATGCTCTTCCAATTTCTTGTGACCCTCCTGATTTCAAAGAATTTCCAAATAAGCTTTCACAGAGATTGCTACTGTGGGAAGTAAGTGCCATATCAACCCACTTCCAAGGAACTCTTAGAAAGAAAACACAACAATAAACCCCTGATAATGTCAGTTCTATAAAATATTACACAGAATTACGAGGAAACAGTCATAATAAAACCCGGAACAGTGGAAAGGAGAGGCACCAGTCAGTATCTGACAGAAGGACACTCTCCCTTTGTGAAATGGCCCCTCAACTACCAACACCCATCACTGCTCCCCCATGCCCTCTTCTCACAAGTCTTCCCTACAGCAATCAAAAAATAAGGAACAATTGGGGTGCCCGGCTGGCTCCATCAGAAGAGCACGAGACTCTAGATCTCAGGGCTGTGAGTTCAAGCCCCA
The DNA here is from genome assembly GCF_023721935.1 of Panthera uncia. NCBI lineage: Eukaryota > Metazoa > Chordata > Mammalia > Carnivora > Felidae > Panthera > Panthera uncia. The sequence goes on from NW_026057586.1 coordinate 70,841,252, forward strand.
TGCTGGGTATAGAGATTACCTAATTAAATAAGTAAAACTTAAAAAAAAAGAAAGGAAGGAACGATGGAAGGAAGAAAGGAGGAACAATCTGTGAAATAGAACCCTACCAATTAAAGATGACTTTTGGTTAACACAAATGTTCTTTTAAAGGGTTAAATTTGTTCTAATTTCACCTAATTGAGCCACAGCAGACATGACTGTAAAGAACCTCAAAATTCTGAATACCATGCTAACTTGGAAGTATCGTGAATGGGACATTTATTTTGAGAAGAAAAAACAACACAGCATAGGGAGAATGTGGTAGCCTTAGGTTCACCTGCTGAACACCTCAGTGCAGGGGACCCAAATTCATACCTCAGCAAATTTATAAATTACTGCATAGTGCTGACCTTTGAGGTGCCCCCCCACTCAGAGGAAGCAAAACCAAATATAAATAAAACTACGTAAACAATTTACAGTGTACCACAGAGCAGACACTTAAAACAAAGGTATCAAGGATATACCAGTTTTCATCAGGAAAACTTATATCTAATATGTGCAGGACCAGGATATGTGTGGGCAAAGTGAAAATTCTGGCAGCTGGGGTCCCCAGAGGGAATGTACAACCAAGCTTCCAAGAAACATCATTTATTTCTCAAGTCTGTAGTCAATGACAGGTTGACAGATGCTTGACCTTAACCCTGGCAAAGTGAGCTGAGATGCTGGCCACACTACAGCAAAGTACGTGCGTCTGTTTGACTGAAATCCACAGTGGCAGCCTGTGTGTTCAATTGTTTCAGAAGCCTACCTTCATAGAACCTTCCTTTCTGCCTTGCTATGACTGGCTAGGTCTCTGCACAGCAGACCTTGTTTCCTCATGTGTAACAAAGGCACACCTTGGAAGGCTCTTTGGGGATTGAATGGAAGAATATATCATAGTCAGGCACTGGGTCACTGCTGCTGAAAACTCTAGTAGAGGTGCTGTTTTCAAGTTCCTCCATATCAAACTGAGAATACTGCACATGACTTTGGGGGGAAAAACAATTCATTTTCCCAATTTAAGTCATTAAAGAAGAATAGTTATCAGGACAGGAAGAAAAGTGCCCCAAAGTAGTTTATCTGAGGATACTTTTCAGATGGGCTCATCTTACCCACGTCCATTGTGGACCAGACTTTTAGGTGGACAGAAACCAGGTTAAGTCTGGGAAGGCAGATTTCCTCAGAAAAGTATTCCTCAGAAAATAACTGATTCTTCTGTCTCCTCTCCACCTTTTTTTAAGCATTTATTCATTTTTGAGGGAAAAAGAGACAAAGTGTACGTGAGGGAAATGCAGAGAGAGAGGGAGAACCCAGAATCCAAAGCAGGCTGCAGGCTCTAGGCTCCGAGCTGTCAGCACAGAGCCCAACATGGGGCCCAAACCCACAAACTATGAGGTAATGACCTGAGCCAAAGTCAGACACTTAACCGACTGAGCCACCCAGGCACTCCAGTTTTTTTTTTTTTTTTAATTAAGTAATCTATGTGCCCAACATGGGACTTGAACTCACAACCCTGAGATCAAGAGTTGCGTGCTCTACCAACTGAGCCAGCCAGGTGCCCCCTGATTCTCCTGTTTAAAGGCCAGTTCAGTGTTAAATGAAAGTGTAGTTCAACAGACACTAAATTTTGTGCTAAGATGTGGGTGAAAATATACCAATATACCGAAGACTCAATATAGCAATACTGAAGCCCCATTGAAAAGATATTTGGGGGTCGTAGTGCTAAAAACGGTCCCAAATAAAGCCCTAGGAACTGGGGGAGACATGTAAAAAGAACATTTCTGATCTTCAGAATTTTAACCTATATTGGACAGCCAAGCCTTTAAGCCACAAAGGAAATCTCCAGCAGCAGGAAGCAGGGTAATAAACTGGGACAAGTGCCCTTTCTCATAAGGACGATTTGTGCTTCCTTTTCTGTCTGGGCTGCCAAGAAGCAGAGTAGTCAAATCTGATGTTTTATCACAGTAACAACATGTTCGTATAATCAAACATACTTATTGTATTTTCTCTTTTTTTGGTGGTTTTGATTACATTTTTAACCTTAATTGCATAATATATACACATAGTCCTCTCTAAAGTTACCCAAGATTACTTTAAGCTGGGGACTGGGGAGAAGAATTTTGGCTCAGTACTCTGTGTCTCGGCTTCCTCCTCAATTAGTCAATCTAATCAATCTAATCAATCAATCTAATCTAATCAATCTATCAAACTAAAAGTGGTATCTCAGATGCCTATATCTATTCATTGTTTTGAGGAGCAAAACAATATTGGAAATATAGTTGCTTTGACAATTCTCAAGGTGGCCTGGAGTGAACCCTTTCTCCCATCCCTGCCTAGGGGAAGAACAGAATGCACTCCACAGCACTGAACTGGGCAGGGTCAATTCCTCCCCATCCATGTTAACCCTTCCGAGGAGGCAGTTCAGTTTTATAAAATCAAATAAAAGATTTCACATCAGCAATTAAGGTTCAACCCCCCATCAATAAGGACTCATAAAAAAAAGTGCGAGGCAAACTGCTGTCAAAACGAAGGCACTGCTTTGGGTGGCTGGCTGGCTTATACAGTAGAGCATGTGACTCTGTCTCTGCTGCAAGTCCCACGCTGGGGGCAGAGTTTACTTAAACAAACAAACAGGGGCACCTGGGTGGCTCAGCTGGTTAAGCGTCCAACTCTTGATTTCGGATCAAGTCATGATCTCATGGTTTGTGGGATCGAGCCCCGCTTCACCAAACCTGCTTGGGATTCTCTCAAAATAAACAAACATTAAAAACAAACAAACCCCCCAAAACCTAAGACATTGCTAGGTGTCTTCAAGTATGTCCATGGGTAATATCAAGAATTTCTACAGTTAAGTCCATCTTGCAAGCCAGGGACTTGCATTCCCAATGCACAACAGAAAATGTGAACTAAAACAGTGTGTGTAATAAGTGGAAAAAAGAAAAGAGTGGAGAGAGATAAATACCTTTGTTCCTCAAACAGTCTTCAGGGAGCCCTGTGCATAAATGTTCTTTGCTTGACTGCATCAGGAGGTCTTCCTGCAGGAAGAAAATCCAGTGGTCAGGGAGGATTCAGAGATGCCTGAACTCATGAATGCAAATTACCATCTGAGAAATTTCTTTATGATTCCTGGAAATCCGCTAGCAGTCACAAAGATTGGCAGCTAAAAGAAACCTCAAATTTAAAGAAATAAAATCAATAAAAACTTCCACTTTTGGGAACACCTGCGAGGTTCAGTTAAGCGTCTGACTCTTGATTATGGCTCAGGTCATGATCTCACCATGGTGAGATTGAACCCTTCATCGGGCTCCACTCTGAGTGTGGAGCTTGCTCCCCATCTGCCCCTCTCCCCCATTCACACTCTAAAATAAAAAATAAAAAATAAAAAATAAATAAATAAATAAATCATCATCAACAACAACAACAACAACAACAGAAACCTTCCACTTCTCTAGAATTTGAGCTCGAAACACCAAGTTTTCTAAGTTCTGGACAATAATAGAGGCTTATTAATATGTTGACCTGCAGGTCCAAACAAAACCCCATTAATACCTTCTGAATCAAGAAACAAATTGCTGCAACATAATTTTAATTTCATCTGAAAGGAAAATAGCAACAAATTGGATGTATGTCAGTCCTTAACCATTCTAAAGATCATGTACTCATTTTCTTTCCAAACTTCTTAAAAGGGCTATTTTTTCTTTTCATCCCCCTTCATTTAAGGGAGAACATCCAAAAGAGGACACCATCACTGATAACCAGTTTTCTCCTACAGAAGGAATTCAGGAAAACGGGAGGGGGTAGTGGCAGAAAGTGCAGGTTGCAACAGCAAATGGCCTCAAGGCCTATGAGGTAAGGGTTGACCAGCTAGGAGACACTGACAGACTTAAGATGGCTGTTACACGAAGCTCTCCTGAGTCACCTCTTTTCCCCTGCCTTAAGATTACATTTTTTTCACGCTGATTTAATTGGTAAGTACAAGATACTGACATGCTATGTATCTAAATCTATAGACACTGGTATTATTACTACTTCTCATCATTTTTACAGCACTTCAAACCAACCCAAAGCAAGCAAAAGCCATTTGGAGCCTGAGCAAAGTTCTGTGGTGGAAACAGAACCCAGAACTGAGAGGAAAGATAAAAGCAATGGTAAGCACAGGTAGATACAGGAAGAAATAAAACATTATCATTGCAACTGAGAGCATAGACTATTATATGTGAAGCTGGACTATTCTTTCATTTCCTTAGTGTGGAATACTTTTGCAAAGCATGAACTTAAAAACAAGTATCTCCCAGATAACTTATGGTAACACTACCATGTTTGACAAAGAAGTATGAGTGCTAGCATGATGTCAGACCCAACTTATTTGTAAAAGAGAACGGAAAGCAATTACTTACCACAGAAGGAATGATGGAATTAGAAAATCACCACTGAGCGACCATCATAGTAATAATTACCTCAACCAAGAATCATCAATGGCTGTTAAAACTAGTGGTTAAAAGTTTGAATGAGAAACAAATATTTACATAGTTTCAAAATATCTCTCCACAAGATACTTAATAATTCCATTGGGGAAAATAGTAAATTCACAGTGGAGAAACCTGGCAGACCCCACTTGAACAAAGTGATGGACTTCATCTCCCCAGGAATGAAGCACCCCAAAGCCATGTGCCTCCTGAGAGGATATACCAAGAACCAGCATCACTTCTGTGGGAATCCTGCTGCCAAAATGCAAAATCAGAATCTAATCATGAGGAAACACCACACAAGCCTAAATTAAGAGAAACTCTACAAAATAAATGGCCCGTACTCTTCAAAAGTGTCAAGGTTAGGTTGAAAAACTGTTACATATTATAGGAGATTTGAGACATGCCAATTGAATGCAACAAGTTCTAAGGATTTTTCCTAGACCAAAAAAACCATTTTCTTTTCTTTTGCTATATCAGTGCAACAATTGGTCAAATCTGAATATGGTTTGTAGATTAAATAAAAGTACTTGGATCAGTGTTAACTGCTTGATTTTGATCACCATACTGTGGTCACATAACAGAATGTCTTTGTTTGCTAAGGAAATACACACTGAAGTATTTAGGCATCATATCTGCAACTATGCTATCAAATTACTCAGAATAAAAAAAGCAAATGTGGTAAAATGTTAACATGTGAGGAATCTGCATGAAGGGTATATGGGAATTCTGTGTATTATCTGCAACTTTTCTGTAAGTCTCAAATTATTTCACAATAAGAGGTTAAGGAAATATCTTTATTTGTAGTTACATTTGATCCTTTTTCCAAAATGACACTTCTCCTGGCTCTTCCAGTTCTCAGGCTGAATGTTTTGGTGTGACATTAGATGTATTTAGAATATTTTTTCAGGCTAATACCTTATGGAAAAGACAGAGTGCTGGAATAAAATATTACGGGATGAGGAATCAGACAAGGCTCTGTTCCAACTTCAGGACTCCTACAGACTAGCTATATAATACTAAAGTACAAGCTAAGGTGGCTTTAAGAATAAATGGTAGCCATGTAACACCTAGCAAGACGTCCCATCAGGACTGGATGCTCCAAGAACAGAAGCACTGATCATCTGTTAGACCTTAGACACTTGTTATCCCTTTCTGTGGGAAAAGCCAAATAGGACTATCACCAATAGATCCTAGTATATGTCATGTGGAGTGACTAAGCTTTTCTGGGCCTAAAAGGACCTCTGCAAAGTGAGAGCTGAGCTCAGGTCAGCAATGTACAGGTTCCATACAGTTCCCTCAGATTGAACTGTGATGAGTTTGTACAACTAACCCTATCAGCTCCAGCTCCTGGAGCGGCTGCTGGGATTTTAGTTTTGTTCCACCTGCTGCTCTAAGGTTCTTAGCTGGAGGACCTAAAATACCCTGGTGGAGTGCCAAGCCAACTGCTTCAGCCATGTCCCTTTCTTCTTGGTTAGTTACAACTTATAACAGGGAAGGAGAGAAGCAGAAGCTAAGAGTAAGTGATTTCCTTTTTCCTCTGCCTTGCTGACTTCTTTTAAAAAATTCTGAGTTAAGAACCCTCAGATGGTTGGAGACCCTGTAAAGTTTAAAGTCTCAAATATGATCAGAGATTGACTAGGTTGACAAAGAAAACAGAGTGTGAAGCTGAGGTCAGAAGTGAGAGACGCCTCCTAACCACCACCAACACAGTGGTGGGTGATCTCCATATTAGGCAGGAACTCTACCAAGTCTGGGCCTCAAGTGTGGATAAGAGGAACAGAACAGCCCACCTGCAAGCAGTGGACATAATGATCCTGTGACTCCCCCGTGCCCTCAAGGTCAGCTAATAATATAATAAACACTTGTAGAAATTTATCAAATTTTTTCCTATAATATTTTACCTGCTAAATATTTGAACTTTCAGGATTTCTAGATGTAGAGTCCTAAACATTTTCTCTTCCACCTAAATTCTGCAAAATCTATTTTGAATGAATCAACTTCCAAGATGAAAGTTTACATGGATCCTTCTTTCAACATCAAGTGAAATAACCACTATAGTTTATAACACGTTATTAACTGTATAAAATAAGAAATGCCACAGGACAGTACAAAGTCATTTTCCAAACTGCCAGCAAACAAATTCTCTGCCTTGCACATCCAACAGGTCATCCTTCTACCCACTGCTTGGAATCAAAACCAACTTCTGATACTTCCAAGTTTTGGCAGATTTTAGAAAGGTCTTGAAAAACCATTCTTACTGTTCATCTGTAATCTTATTTCCCATTAAAAGTTTTATGTCCTAGAGGGGCGCCTGGATGGCTCAGTCGGTTAGGCGTCCGACTTCGGCTCAGGTCACGATCTCACGGTGTGTGAGTTCGAGCCCCGTGTCGGGCTCTGTGCTGACTGCTCAGAGCCTGGAGCCTGTTTCAGATTCTGTGTCTCCCTCTCTCTCTGACCCTCCCCCGTTCATGCTCTGTCTCTCTCTGTCTCAAAAATAAATAAACGTTAAAAAAAAATTTTTTAAAGTTTTATGTCCTAGAAAAGATGCAATTCTCTGATTCATTCCTGTGAGACTCGCTTGCTTAGTGTAGGAAACACAAATATCTAAAGGAAGAAAACAAATATACATCAGACTCTTCAGCTTTTCTAAACAGGGTAGTTACAAGCTCCTCAGGGCCTGATTTATCTCTGAGCTGTGAGCCCTGCTTGTAACTGAACTCTGCTGAGCTTCTCTAAACCTGAGCTGGAGGCAGAAGCAGATGAATAAGGAAGGGCAGTGACTGCCCCATCTTCAGATGGGACTGCCCATACACTGAAGTGTGCAATGATGGGGACAACAGTATAGAGCAAAGGAGATACTTCCTACTACCTGGCATTTGTGGAAACGGCCATGATTAAGTTCATACTGAAGAACACTCTGAAAATAAAAGAAACTTTTATATCTCTAGATTATTCTTTCCCTTTCCTACCCTTGCATATTTAGAAAGGAACAGCTGTAGAACAGTAATTTTAAAACATCTTTACAGAGCTTAAAAAAGGAATTTTCCGGGGTGCCTGTGTGGCTCAGTCAGTTAAGCATCTGACTTCAGCTCAGGTCATGATCTCATGGTTTGTGAGTTCAAGCCCCGCATCAGGCTCTGTGCTAACAGCTCAGAGCCTGGAGCCTGCTTTGCTTCTGTGTCTCCCTTTCTCTCTCTGCCCCTCCTCCAATTGTACTCTCTCTTTCTCTCTCAAAAATATTTATTTCCTAAAGTTTACATGGATCCTTCTTTCAATATCAAGTGAAATAACCACTATAGTTTATAACACGTTATTAACTGTATAAAATAAGAAATGTGATTTCTTTCTCAAAAATATTTTTAAAAACTCTCAAAAATATTTTTAAAACTTGTTTAAACATTAAAATAAGTTGCTTCATAAAACAACACATATTTTGTTGATTTTTCTTTTAACAACAAAAAACGATGTTTTGTTTTTTTTTTAAGTTTATTTATTTTTGAGAGAGAGAGGGTGAGCAGGGGAGGAGCAGAGAGAAATAGGAATGAAATCCAAACAAAGCAGGCTCTGCTCTGACAGCAGAAAGCCTGATGCAGGGCTCAAATTCACGAACCATGAAATCATGACCTGAGCTGAAGTCAGAAGCTCAACCGACTGAGCCACCCAGGTGCCACAATGATGAGTTTAAGAGATTAGATGAAGGGTGCCTGGGTGGCTCAGTTGGTTAAATGTCTGACTTCAGCTCAGGTCATGATCTCACGGTTCAGGAGTTCGAGCCCTGCGTCGGCCTCTCTGCTGTCAGCACAAAGCCTGCTCTGTATTCTCTGTCCCCCTCTCTCTCTGCCCTTCCTCCAACTTGTGTGCTCACTCTCCCTCTCTCAAAGCAAATAAACTTAAAAAATATATTAAAGACATTAGACAAGTGAATGAAGTGGATATTTAATATGACAGTTCATCAGAAACCACGATGTAGAAAAGCGCTTTTATTCCTAAAAACCAATGTAGTTCTCCTTGAACTGGGAAATTCACCAAGCTGACTGAACTTAGTCAAATTCATTTGACTCCTACAACGAATGCCCTAGAAGCCTAGGTGGCTGTCTTTCAAAATTACAGCAAGTTCTTATTGCTGGAGTCGGGCTCTGTTGAAGTCACTACCTTTTCCGTTGTGACAGATTTTGGTCCATAGGAAACAGAGAGGAGCAGGTAAGTTGTAATCTTTGAGTACTCTTTCCCAAACCCGAGTCAGTGCCCAACTGTGGGCCCCCTGCTGGTTTGACATGAGGAACAGCTGAAGGAATAAAACTTTGAAGGAAAAGAACTTTGTGGAATGTTGCTAAAGGCAAATCAAAGAAAAATCACAGAATCTTGGGATGGGAAAAGAACAGTTCTGAGGTTGATTGTCTAAACTAGAATCTCCTCTGCTTTATTTCTGACAGTCACTCAGCGTCTTCATAAACATGACTTTCCCGCAAAACCTAATCCATTTCTAGACTCATCTAGACTGGTCTAGATGTTAAAATAAAATGTACCTTTCCAATGGACTTAAATTTTGTCTCCCTCAACCAAGAAGGTTTTTTTTTTTTTTACCATTATATTTTGAAACTTTAAATGTTTTTTAAACAATTTAGAGATGTTTGATATACAAAAGTTTGCAAATATGGTTCAAAAAATTTCCTGTCATCTTTATCCAGCTTTCCTTAGTGTTAACATCTTACATATAACCACAGTATAGTTATTAAGGCCAAAAATTAATATAATACTATTAACTCTAGAATTTATTCAAATCTTAATGGCTTCCTCAAGTCCTTTTTCAGGACCTGAATCCAATCCAGGCTCCCATGTCTTAGTTAGTCAGTCCATGTGTTAGTTATCATGTCTCCTTATGTTCTCCCTTAAATGGAGAGATAGTTCCTCAAGTATTCATCTTTTGTGACTTTGACACTTTTGAAATGAAAGTCCCTCGATTCAGGTTTGATGTTTCTTCAAGATTAGATTCTGATTATGCATTCTGGGGGCAGGAATCTCACAGAAGTGATGCTGGTTCTTGGTGCACCCTCCCAGGAGGCACATGACTTTGAATGGAGTGTCTCATTGCTGTGGAGGTGAACTTCCATCATTTGGTTCAAGTGGGTCTGCCAGGTTTCCCCACTGTGGAGTTACTATTTTCCTCTTTGTATACCTTGTAATGAATCTGTTACTCTGTAATCTCATGGGGGAGATATTTGGAGACAGTGTAAATATGTGTTTCTCATCTACACTTTTAGCCACTAGTTTTTTTTTTTTTTAATGTTTATTTATTTTGAGAGAGATACAGATAGTGCAAGCAGAGGGAGAGAGAGAATCCCAAGCAGTCTCCATACTGTCAGCACAGAGTCTGACTCAGGGCTCGATCTCACGAGATCATGACCTTAGCTGACACCAAGTCAGATGCTTAAACAACTGAGCCACCCAGCTGCCCCTTAGCCACTAGTTTTAACATGCACTGAGGATTTTTGCCTGAGATGATTATTACCATGATGACTGCCAAATGGCAATTTATTTCCACAATTCCTTTTACATTTATTAATTGGAATTCTTCAAGAGCTTTCTTTTCTCAAGTTATTTATTTCATATCAGCACGGGTTCACGATACCTGTTTTATTCTATAGGTTGTAATTCATTACTACCATTATTTAAGCTCAAATTGTCCCAATCTTAGCCACTGGGAGTCCTTTCAAGTTGGCTCCTTTTGAGTCCTTTTGATATGTCTCCATAATTTTCTGAGCAATTCACCACAAACTGTTCCAGGATCATCTTGTATTTTTTCCTGGGCCAGCCCCCAAAACATTTCTCCAAAAAGTCTTGGTTCCTTTAATTGGAAGATCTTATTTAGAAACCAAGAACTGAATGCTAGGTGTGCTCACTGCTATGTGTTGCGGCTTCTAGACCCCACCTCAAATACCCATACACATAGAGTATTTCTGTTAACTACCTGTGTATATTAAAAACCCTAAGTTCATACTGCTAACTCCAATTCTAGTTCCATACCACCCAGGGTTCATTCTAGCCCTCATCCCCCTATCTGTAGTTCTGTTCTGTTAGTGAGAAGCCTGGCTCTCATCCACAATATTTACTCATTCACTCAATCCTAGAACACATATGCAGTTTAGGAATTGCTAGGCCACACACCTGTGAAAAATAATTTTATTAAAATGTTTTGAGTTTTTTTGGATTTACACTTAGGAAGGTATAGTCAAAACACTATTGCCCAAAGATACTTGGGTTACTTTATTTCTTCATCCCCTTCCTCCCTCAGTGTAGTTTCATTATTCATTTGTAATATAGTTAAGAGTCATTTGCCAGGGTTTTTATTCAATTTTGGGTTCCCCTCCCATCCTGGCTCTCTAATTAGTTATTTTTCAAGTATGGCCTCAGAACTCTACAAAAAGATGTACTCAGGGAAGTCTACTTCCTCCTGTTCCTTCTATCTCATTCCCACTCTTTCTCCCCTGCTCCCAATGGCTTCCTATAGGTAAGTAAACCCATTCGTTTCTGGTTTATCCTTCCTGGGTGTACGTGTGTTTCATACAAATGAGCAGATACTTGTATACTTATCTCACCTTCTTTCTTGAATGGCAGGGAGGATACAATAGATATTTACTTGCCCTCTGTTTTTTTTTTACTTAACAGTACATCCTACTTTGCAGAAAAGAATTAACAGAGCAGTCCTGTTACCCTTAGAAAGGCCTGCTTGCAAGGGTGGCCTTGGCTCATCTGGGAACTTAGATTTTGGGAGAGTTTCCAACATTCCTTAATAAGAGTGGCTCAGAGCACCCATACAACAATGGGGTTTATGTTGAAACACCTGCTTTCCTTCTGTAAGTCTGGAATTTTGGTTTGTGCCAGGGAGAGGATGCCCATGTGACCAGCCTCCAGTAAAAACCCTGGGCTCTAACAAGTTTCCATGGTAGACCACATTTCACATGTGTTGTTACAATTTGTTCCTGGAGGAGACTGTGTGTATGTGACTACACTGGGAGAGGATTCTTGGAAACTAGCACCTGGTATCTTCTGGACTTTGCGCCACGCTTCCCCTTTGCTGATCACTTTATATCCTTTCGTTGCAATTAATCTTAGCTACAAATATGACCATGTGCTGAGTCCTGCAAGTTCCAGGGAATCACCAAACCTGGAGGTGGTTTTGGGGAGCCCTGACACACCTGGAAAGCACTCCATATCAGTACATGGAGATCCTCCTCAACTCCTTATCACAGGTGCATGTATTGCATATATGGACATAAAATACACATGCTACAGTTTATTCAACGTCTCTCCTCTATGTGGACATTTAAGTTGCTTCAAACATTTTGTAGTAATAAACAATACTGTAAAAAATAACTTTTGGTATATATATTTCCGCAGTTTTGGAGGTGTATATTTGGGGTAGATTCCTAGAAATGAGAGTGCTGGGTCAACAGGTCAGAGCATATACATTCTGGTTAGGTGCAGCCAAATTCCTCTTCTGAAAGGTTGTAATCAGTATGCATTCCCACCAGCAAATATGTGAGAACACTATTCCCTCACAACCTTGCCAACCAGATATGTTTCCACAATTTTTCATCTTCTCTGATAGGTAAAAAGTGGTATTTTGATTGCTTAAATTTGCATTTCTCTAATTATAAGTGAGGTTGACCAACTCTTCATGTGTTTCAGAACACATACATTCATGCACACACACAATGAATCATCTATTCAAGTCTTTCTTCATTTTTCTAATGGGTTTTCCATTCCTCAATCTACAAGTTCTTTATACATTAGTAGGGTACCTAGCTGGCTCAGTCAGCAGAGTACATGACTCTTGATCTTGGGGTTCTAAGTTTGAACCCCACGTGGGTGTAGAGATTAATTAAAAATAAAATCTTGGGGCGCCTGAGTGGCTCAGTCATTTAAGCGTCGACTTTGGCTCAGGTCATGATCATGATCTCACAGCTTGTGAGTTCGAGCCCCATGTCGGGCTCTGTGCTGACAGCTCAGAGTCTGGAGCCTGCTTCAGATTGTCTCCCTCTCTCTCTCTGCCCCTCCCCTGCTCGCATGAGCGCAAGCGCTCTCTCTCTCTCTCTCTCTCAAATATAAATAAACATTTAAAAAATTTTTTTAATCTTAAGAGGCACCTGGGTGGCTTAGTCGGGTAAGCATCTGACTTCGGCTCAGGTCATGATCTTGCGGTTTGTGGGTTTGCCCCACACTAGACTGTGTTGGTGGTGCAGAGCCTGCTTGGGACTCTCTACCACCACCCCCGCTCCTTCCCCTTCCCCACTTGTGCTCTCTCTCAAAATAAATAAATTTAAAAAAAAGAATAAAAAAACTTAAAAAGGAAAAAGGAGTTCTTTATATATTAGATAAGCCCTTTATCTGTGATACATGTTGCAAATATGTTCTCCCAATTCACCAGTTGTGTTCTGTTTGTGGTGTTTTGCCAATCTGCCAAGAATTCTTGAGGTCCAAGGATGTCTGGTCTCTGCAAACTTTCTCAAATAGTAGTCTGCTTTCCTGAGAGGTCCACAGCATTCATTCAGACTTTCTTAAAAAAAAAATTTTTTTTTAATGTTTATTTTTGTGTGTGTGTGTGTGTGTGTGTGTGTGAGAGAGAGAGAGAGAGAGAGAGTGAGCAGGGGAGGAGCAGAGAGAGAGGGAGACACAGAATCTGAAGCAGGCTCCAGGCTCTAAGCTGTCAGCATAGAGCCCAACATGGTGCTCAAACCCACAAACCGCAAGATCATGACCTGAGCCGAAGTCGGATGCTTAACCAACTGGGCCACCCAGGTGCCCCAACAGTTCTCCAAATTCTTGAAGGCTTCTCTTGATTCTTTTTTCATAGGACATACCCAAGCAACTGGCTTCCAACGGCATATTTTCAGGTTTTGTCATTAGTGTGAATTCTTTATCAGGAATGCATTCCTGTTTTTCTATACTCCTTCTACACATGAGACATATGACACCAGGCTCAGCATGGGGATGAGGAGATAGGACCCCACTTCAGCCAGTGACGCCAGTACTGATAATTCCTTCCTTCCCCTCTGGCCTCCCTAACCCCAGAGGCATCTTGAGGTCATCTGAGTGCTGGGAGGAGAGGGGACTCTGAGTATGATACTCTAGCTACAGGCTAGCTAGCACACAACAGCATACAACTGCTACCTCTCAAGTCCAGGTAACACATTTCTGTTAATGTGCTAAATTAAGAGCAAACTGGCTTTTCTGGATGGCCATTCCACAAAGTCAATTGTAATGAACTAGCTAAAACCTATCGGTCTTTTGTTTCTCCAAAGACACTTCTGCTTTTTTCCCCCCACTTGTGAAGTTCACTTTTTGGAACAAAGTAGAAAATCTTACATTTATATCTATTAAGTTTCATTTTGGTTTATGTAAATCAAAATTGTATTTATCTCTGGTGGAGCTGGGAAGGACAAAGGACAGTAATTTTCTTAGATTGGAAGACATATATGTATACCTATTTTTATTTTACACCAAATATTACATGAAATTTTCAGTAAATTACAAAAAATTTTTACCTTGTTAGACTGAGCCCACCAGATCAAGAAACTTTTAGATCCTCAATCTGTTACCTCACTTCTATTTTTAAGGTTAGGACATCATAGCATAAAATCTGATGTTACTTAATTATTCCTACCTGAAAAGATTAATCTGTTCCTAACCTTGGTCAATATATGAAGCCTACTAACAACAATCAACTGTTCTGTAACCTGTGTAAAGAAATGACGTATTTATAAGGTGGGAAATGGAGCCTAGCCCAGAAAACCCAAAGAATATGAATTTATTTGTGGGTCTACAGCAAGGGCTGGCAAACTACAGCCCATGGGCCAGATTCTGTGCTCATAAAAAAGGTTTACTGAAATACAGATACTCATTCATTTTTATATTGTCTATGTTTGCTTTCATGCCACAAGGGCAGAGTTGAGTAGTTTTGACAGAGACCTTATGACCTGCAAAGTCTAAAATATTTACTATACGGCCCCCTACAGAAAAAAAGGTGTCTGAACCCTGGTCTAAGGCACCATCCAGAGGAGAAAGTAAATTTTCTAGTGTACTTGACAGGTATAGTCTTACAGGAACCTGGGTTCCTCAGACTATCACAGCTTGCTAATCATTAGTCTTACCTACCTAACCCCTATTACTCTAATTTCACACTTACAGAAAGAAATTTGATCTTGCCTACAGGGAGAAGACATACTGACCAGCCAGTGTGACCATTCCTACCAAGTAATGATTCCCCTTTTCACTGTGAATTAAACAACTGACTTTGTGATTTATACTTTAGTCTCTCATGAAGTGGATTAACATGGGTCAGTCCTTTGGAGACCATCACCTCTAATATACCAAAAAACAAAAGTCAAGTTTCTAGACCTGCAAAGCTAAGCACCAGCTCCTGAAATACGGAGATTCCTCTAGGGTATCCATCCTATGAAGCAGACTCCCTCAGAGATCTCTCTGTGACATGTCACTCCACCCTATTCATGATACTACCAAAACTTAAGGAATGAGTATCCATCATTTCTTAAAATCAAATGCAGAAATATCACATGACTATCACAGAGACTCAACATTCCACATATGATGGCTGCTTCAGAGAAGTGACATTTTTTCTTTAGGTAAGCACTTCCTCCTCTCTTCAAGTGTCTGCTGTGACACAAATGTTTTTAAAAATTATCAAAAGAAAGTTAACATCAAAATCAACATTTTGGAAGTGTTTCCAGAACAAATCATAAGCTACCTGTCAGCATCTGTCCTTTATTATGTGAAGTGTTATTCTGGAAAGCTGTCATTCACACTCAACTCTTCTGAATTGAGATGTCATGTCTTACCTGACTTGGGCTGATCTTTTCTTCAGCAGCTGTGGAATGTTGATGTGGGTCTTCCTTTGCTCCCTCACAGGGGTCTCTTATAATTTCCGCCTGGTCCCCTTGATTTCTGAAGACCTTTAGCTCCATGCTCTTGGTTTTCTCTTCCCTATCCAAGATCCCAGAAGCCACAGAACCTCCTGCTGTGGTGTCCACCAGCCCACACCGCCCAGGCTCACCCCCATGATCCAAGGTGCCAGAAGTTTCTTCACAACAACTTTCTGCACAAGTCCTCTGCAGCTCCAAGGGCACTGCCCTACTCTGACTTATAAGAGAGCTTGAGGCTGCGGGTTTTACATCTGGAATCACACTTGGCTCAGGGTCAGCATGAAGCTCTTTGGAGACACTCACTGGGAGTTCAGAGTATAATTCCTGTACCACGGCAGACATGGAGGAATCAAGTGGAACTGGCTGAGTCTCTACTCCGGATGACAGCATTAGGGCAGATGGAAGATTATGGAGTCAAGTCTTTTACATCAAACGGTTCACCCTGACACAAATCAAAGGAAGGGATAAAAGTTTAAAACCTTGCAGGGTAGAAGAAAGTTGTTTCAGCTAAAACTGGCTAAAATAAGGACAAAAAAAATTCTACCTCAAATGCTGGCGACATCTGACACCAAAACATCCTCCTTAAAGGCTGTGAATTAGTAGAAAAATAAATGCCTTAAATCTTTAATAGACATCTACCTAGCCTCAATTCAAATACTGCCTTATAAACAATTCTCAGTGTAAATCTGGAGGGCCAGTGAATGTAGATGAGAATAAGACATGTCTAAGCATCCAAGGACAGACCTCATGTAAAGAAAATAAAGACGATTTTCTACTTGTTTTCAGGGTATGAACCTTGCCTGTTTTGTTCATTGCTATATCCCCACTGCCTGGAAGAGGTGCTTGGCACACAGAAGGTACTCAGTAAATATTTGCTGAATGAATATATATTGTAGGATTCTGAGCAATTTGGTATACTGACTTTTCCTCAAAAGAATTGTGTATGAAAGAAGATATAGAGACAACAGAATTCCATTCCTTTACTGCTTACCAAACTTGAGCTGATCTACCCAGACTGGCACAAGATACCACTAAACCAGCTCTTTAGAAGAATCCTGACTTTTATTCAGCATCTTGAGATTTTCCATGTGCCTTCACAAACACCACTTAGATTCTCCCAACCCTGTGAGCAAAGTCGAGCAGCTATCACCATCCTGTTACAGAGCCTAACATCACACTTACAAGGTAAAAGTGACCTGCCTAAAATATTACAGGATTATCTGAGGAAAGTGGGGGATGCTCAAGGGACTTCCATGGTGTTGGGAATGTTTCACTTCTTGCACTGGGTAGTCGAAACATGGGTTATTTGCTAAAATATGTATATTTGTGTAGTACATCGTTAAAGTTGTCGACACACGTGCATGCAGGTGTACACACACACACATAGCTAAGGAACAGTACACTTGGAACCAGGGTTTCCTGGCTAGTAATTTTTCCATTTTAGTTTACCAAATGTGTGCAGTTTCCACAACAAAACCCACTTTGACCCAACCAAGGTGGAAACTGGTTAACCAAGTAAGATACCACATGCTCTCATTTTTGATGCTCTCCTTAATCCTAACAAAAGGTGAGAAATTTCTAGCAAGAGTTCAGAACAAGGATTTATCTGAGGTATTGGTGGCAAATCCCTTTGGCTAAAAGGCCCATAAGAAATGATATTTCAGAAAGCCAACAGATTTCTACTCCTACCACTTTCTAACATCCATCTTTTCCCAAAATACACATATTATAAGCAAAACTCACTGCAGGCTACCAGACTGTTTTGAATATCGAACTGTCTCACCTTCTCTCTACGGACCACATTCAGATTTCTGAGCAGGAGGAACTCTCCTATACACCATGTAAATCTTTACAACTCAGTTTCCTTACCCTGTCTCTATTCCTGTCCTGATTTTCCAGGGGAGCCCACACATGTCGCTTACACAAAAGGCACTTGCTCTGCCTCCAGGTCAAGAAGCACCTACCTGGTGGTCCTTGAATATTTCTAGGTATATATAACCCTCCCTCCTTGCACAGAAGGTCCCTCCTGCCCACTGACCCGTGCTATGAAGACTGAAGCTGGGGGCTTAGGTAGGACAGATGATAGGTCCTTTCATTTTGGACCATTTTGTCTTTCCTGGTTTTCCAATCTATGTTCGATAGTTTACTTACATTCCTACACTTTCATCCACTGGGTGTCCTTAATGTTTTGAAGGAATCCTCTCCACAAATAAAAGTAGACAACATTATACTACTAATTTAAATACTAGAAATTACAGGAAATCAGACTGCTGGTCCATCAAGTTTAGATAACACAGGAGGGCTGATGAAAAAACTTGAATCCAAAAAGGCAGCAAAGAGAGATAAACAGTTGTGTCCAGAGTATGGTGAGAATCAAATGAGACTCTTTCATAAATGGTACTGACAAAAATCATTTTTGGACCTCCAACCTTCCCCTTTCTCCTCTAGTTCCTGGATATTTCTAGGGGCGCTTAAAAAAATTTTTTTTTTCAACATTTACTTTTTTTTTTTTTTTTTTTTTTTTTTGAGAGACAGAGAGAGACCAGAGCATGAGCAGGGGAGTGGCAGAGAGGGAGTCACAGAATCCAAAGCAGGCTCCAGGCTCTGAGCTGTCAGCATAGAGCCTGACGCAGGGCTCGAACTCACAGACCACGAGATCATGACCTGAGCCAAAGTCGGATGTTCAACGGACTGAGTCACCCAGGCACCCCTCTAGGGGCACTTTAGATTCTGGTGTATGTATTGGGGGTCAACAGCTAAAGCAGAATTGCTATTTGATGCTAAAAAAAGAGAGGAGAGTTCAATTTTCATTTGGTTCAGTTTCTCTTTCCCAACAACAAACACTCCGGGTTTTGACTGTCACAACACATACAGACTGGAAGAATAAGTGTAGGAAAGGATACTGTAAAAGAGCAGGTTTGTTGGTGGAGATCAGCTCCATAGGTCTCTCTGCTACCATGTGCTCAAGAGCTCCTTGCCCTTGCCTGCCACTGAGGTGTGAGTGTTCTCAAAAGTTTAATCCTTGACATGCCTCCCATTCCAGGCTTCACTTTTTTGATGACCTCACCTTTTCTTGCAGCCCTTCTGCTATGCCGATGACTCAAAACTATCACTTTAAGTATAGGTGACCACATGACCCAACAATTCCACTCCTAGGTATACATGCAAAAAAAAGTCCACACAAAAACTAGCACACAAATGTTCACAGCAGCACTATTCACAATAGCCAAAAAGTGGAAATAGCTTTCACGTCCATCAACTGATGAATGGATAAACAAAATGTGGTAAATCTGTACAACTGGGTATTACTCAGCCATAAAAAGAAATGGAAGTACCGATTTGTGATACAACATGGATGAACCTTGAAAACATTATGATAAGTAAAAGAATCCAGCCACAAAGGACCATTACAAGATCCCATATATATGAAATGTCCAGAGTAGGCAAATCTATGGAGTTGGAAAGTAAATTGCTTAGTGAGAGTTGGAGAAACTGGGAGTGACTGCTAATAAAATTTCTTTCAGGGGCAATAAAAATATTCTGAAACTGATTGTAGTGATAGTTACACACCTCTGTGACTATGCTAAAAACCACTAAACTGTACAATTTAAGTTAGTGAATTGTATGATATGCAAATTACATCTAAAAGCTAATTTAAACAAAAAATAAATAAAAATACCTGTTCCCAACCCCATCATCTCTCAAATTCCTAACCTATGTTTCATTTATAAGAATGGCACCCCTCTAGGGGTACCAGGGTGGCTCAGTGGGTTAAATGTCCAACTTTGGCTCATGATTTCAGTTTGTGAGTTTGAGCCCTGCATAAGGCTCTGTGCTGACAGGGCCTGGAGCCTGCTTCAGATTCTGTGTCTCCCTCTCTTTCTGCTCCTCCCCTGCTCATGCTCTGTCTCTCTCTCTCTCTCTTTCAAAAATAAATAAACATTTTAAAAGAATTAAAAAAAAAAAAAAAAAAAAAGGGATGGCAACCCTCCCAAACTTAACATGTCCAAGATAGAACCCATTCAACCCAGTGAATAATTGAGTCTTACTACACACAAACAGCTACGAGAAACAAAGATGAATAAAATGTTCTCAGTAAACTTACATGCTTATTTTTTACACTGTTGCCTTTCTCAGTAATAACACCCCCACTATCCTAGAGCTCACGCTTGAACCACCAGACACAACTATATCTGACCTTCCACTTTTGTTCAATTAGCACTTGGAGCCCACAGACTCCACTCCTGCAGTGTCTCCAACAAATAACCACTCCTTTCCATACCCATGGTCCTAATTAAACACGCACAAATACACACTTACTAATAAACACAGTGTATCATGAAGAGGCAATATTGTTAATCACACAGAATGCTCCAAGATATTCTTCAAGGAAAACAATGCTATTATGTTTCCTATGCATGCATCTATGCTGTAAACTGGCTTTGGCCAAAACAGAATTTTAAAGCTTTGGTTCTCCCCCACCCCCCTCCAAAAAACCTTCCAATTTACAAAAGCCAAACACCACAATGCCATCATCACTTGAAACTTCTGTTTGGTAGAGATATTATTCTAAAAATTTTCAACCTGTAAAACAACTAAGCACATTGGCTGTTTTACAGGCATTTACAGACTTTCTTTCCTTGTCTCCTAGGCCCATCCTGGGTCCTTGAGTTTCTGAGCAGTATCTGCAGTTGAGACACCCAGAAGAGGTGAGTGCCTTGGCTGGAACTCTCAAAGTTGAAGTAATATTTTGATGCAAGCCTACAGTAGCAGATTAAAATTATTCTCAGCTCACTAGCTTGCATCATCAAACTCTCATTCTAGACATTTATCAAAATACTGGTAATGTCACAAGACTGCAGAAACAGAAGGACATATTTTAAGACATTCATGTTCTTTAAAATTAAATTTATAAATACATTGAAACAATTAAAAATGATGGTGTAGAAAATTAACTCTACACAGAAAGTTGCCTGGGACAGTTTATCAAACTAAACATTAGAATTCTCTTATTTTGATAAAATATGCACATAGGAAAACTGAAAGAATATAATCCAAATGTTAACAGTATTACCCTGGGTGACGAGATCACAACTGACTTAAATGTTGTACTTTTTTTTTTTTTTAACAGTAGGTTAAAAAAATTTTTAGGGGTGCCTAGGTGGCTCAGTCAGTTAAGCTTCCGATTTTGGTCCAGGTCATGATCTCACCATTCCTGGGTTCAAGCCCTTAGTGGGGCTCTGTGCTGACAGCTCAGAACCTGGAGCCTGCTTCAGATTCTTTGTCTCCCGCTTTCTCTGCCCCTCCCTTGCTCATGCTCTGTCTCTCCCACTCTCTCAAAAACTAACTAAATAAATATAAACATTAAAAAAATTTTTTTTAAATTTTAAACATTATTTCCCAAGATCCAAATAGGAATAAAAAATAACTGGTAAATGTATTATCCCTTTATCTTTCCAAACGTCAGCTCTCTGCCTCAACTATAAAAGTTTTCACATTAAAGTGTTAAGTAAACTTGAAGTAAGAGGAAACACTGAGTAACACAGACTTGTAAAATGAAGGCAGGGATTTATAGCTTGATCCTTGCTAACAACTTATAACCAACCTACTGGGTGAGGACACTAGGTAATTATCTAGTTTGAGGCAGAAGCAAAAAACAAACCACAGATTCACAAACAACTCATGCCAGCTGCTACTGGCTTGTCATCTTTACTGTGACACAAATAAGAATTCGATTGTTTAAGGAATGGATTTATCCCTGAAAAAAGACCAATAATTATAAGGAGTATGCAGTAACGTTATCCTAATAAAATTAGAAATTCTTTTCTTTTTGAATTGAGAACAATCCTCTCAAAACCTTTCTATGTCAAATGCAATAGTGAAGCCGGGAAGCAGTCTAGTTGCTGGTCTCCAAACTGGGAGACCTGGGTCTCTATTCTGGTAGCTGCACGACCTTGAATGTATCACTGAACTCTCCCGGGCTTGTTTTTCACACGTAAAATGAACAAGTCAAACAAAATAACCTCAAAGGGTCCTGCAGCCCATAAAAATCCCATGAGTCTAAATAACTTTTCTGTTTCACAGATCTACAGATACCAACAATGGTGGTAGAGTTCTGACTAAGCCCCACTGCACGTACTCAGGGCATAAGAGGTAATTTAAAACACTTTACACACACAAAAAGATGGAACACTTTTTCTTCTTTAGTGGCAGCAGTAGTGTTAATTCCTATCCCACCAAACAACAAAAACATGAAAAAAAAGAAAACAAACTACCAGTGAAAGATTAACCCCGCGGCTCTCAATCTCGTTAGAATACATTTCATAACACTAAAAACCTGACAAAGTGGCCCTTCCACTTTAGTAGTTCAAACACTCCCTAATACAAAAGTTCTGGGAGCACAAAGTTTACAGCAATAAGTGAAACATAGAAAAAAGAAACAAAGAAACAACAGAACAGAAAACCATGTGCCCAATAATCCCGAGTCTGAAGGTCTCCCCTCCCTTTAATTCCAATGTAAAAGGGCTGCTCAAAATGAAGAACAGTTAGTAACACTGGGCGCTGCCACACTCGTGTCAAGGGACAATACTCACAATATCGATCAGTCCCTCAGAAGTTCACAACACTCCTTTCACCTTGAGAAAGGGGCTTTCTTTTCCAAGATTCGGACACTGTAGCCAATGCCTCCATGAGGGCATTCGGAGAAGGGGCCTCTTCTTGAGGGACAGAGAAAGAAGAATCTTTTAACGAGATCTCTAGACAAACAGAAAGTGGGGTAGGGAAGTCTATATACTAAACAGGGCCCAGCTCTACAACATGGAGTGTGCAGGAAATCTCAAAAGCATCAAGCACTGTTTCCTTTTTCCTTCCTTTATTAGCATGCACAAAAAGGATCCCTCTGTCTCCACATGGGGAGTGAAACAGCGAAAATGCTCCTGATTTCTGACAAAGACTTTCTGCATAAAAAAATTTCATTTCTTTTTCAAAGGAAGAGAAGGAAACCATCTGTGCCATTCTAAATACACTGCAGGAAAGAGTCCTCCTCTCAAAGGTAGAGAGTCTTATTTTTCTTGGGAGAGCAAGAGAAAAGAAGTTGGACGTCCCCTCTTTGAGGAGGGGGAGGTGTGCATATAGCAGGAAGCTTTTTAATCACTACAGCAGGTAGGGGGAGTGGGAGAAGACATCGCTAACCAGTCAGGAAGAAGTGATAGCTTCTGTGGACAAAGGGAAGGCTGGCTTTTGGTATCAATTCTCTCTCCCTCTTTCAGTACAGACCTGTTTCCAAAAAGTCTTTTCTCCTGATTATTCTGAGACCCTCTTTGTTAATTTGGGGAGCATGGAAGGATTTAAAGGGAGAAGTGCCTCTTTCTCCACCCCAGGGTGGGGAAAAGTCTCCTTTCCAGTGAGAAAGGATGAGTTAACACCTGTGATGTGGGGGTGGGAACGGGAGGAGGCATGCATGGAAAAATCTGGGTCTCTATAAAAGATACTAGTTTTCTTTAGTAGGAGTAAATAGCAACAATTTACCAAAAGCTTACTATGTACTAAGCGCTTATACAAATTCTCCCTTAGCCCTCAAGACAATGCTTTACAAAGAGGACCCAAATTAGAGATAGGCTAACTGAGACTCCGTAAGGTTAAGCAATTAGCCAAGGTCACAAGGATGGGAAGTGGGAGACAGACTAACAACTACCACATTCCAGACGCCATGCTCTTAACTGTGCAAGGGAAAGCTCATTGCACACCAAGAGACTTCAGGGAAGAGTCTTGTGGACATTACTGGGGGAGGGGAGAAAGACTGATTTCTAATACCATAAATAAACTCAGGGTCTTCATCTTTATATCTAGGGATAGAGGTGAAAAATAAAAGAAGGAAGGTAAGTCTCTCTTTTACAGGAAAGGAAGACCCCCCTCCCTCCTAACACTTTTAGGCAACTTGAGTCTCCCTCTTCACCTGGGGAGCGCTGACCAAATCGAGGGAAAGGTCTTGTTCGGGGTTACGTACTACCCCTCCTTATTAAAATAAGTTTAGAATCGCCCTCTCGCACCCCAGGAGCGGGTCTCGCGCCGCTGACAAACGCACAGGAGCTGGGGAAGAGCGTACGCCCACGACAAGGGGCGTCGCCCTCCTCGAGAAGTTGGGGGTCCCCCGCCGCATCGAGGTTGAAGAGGAGTATCTCTCCCCCGTCGGAGCCATGACTCGGAGAAGCCGTTTCCCCCTCGCGACGCGGGCCTGGTCTCCTCCCTCTCCCCGGGTCGTTCCGCCGCCCGCAGAGCAGCCTCCGTTCCCTCCGGCGCCCCAAGAGGGAGGGGGGCCCGGGCTCCCCCTCAGCCTGCAACACCCGGCGGAGGGTCCCCTCAGGGTGGTGTGGGGCGGGGCGGCTACGCCCGAAGCCTTCCCGCCCCCGGCCTCTTACCCTGAGGCCTGCTCCGCGGCCCGCGCTCGCCCGCCAGCCCGGCCTTTGCAGCTGCAGCCCAGTCGCCGCCAAAGCTACCTGAGCCTACCGAGCCGAGAGAGCCCGGGGCCGCTCCAGCCACCGCCGCCTCTTCGTCTCTATGGTCTTCTTCCTCCTCGCCCCCCCACCCCGCACTTCCTCATCCGGGGCCCGAGCCAGCCATGCGGGCTCACTCAAGTCCCGCCCACGCGCGGCGCGCGCGCAATCCTAGGGGCGGCTCTTCCCGCGTCAGGCCTCCAGCCAGGGCCCGGCTACAGCAGCCCTCTGCCCCGCCCCTACGGCCGCGATTCTTAAAGGGGAAACACACCTTTTGCCAGGCTCCTACGGAGCCCCAGAGCCCATTGTCTCCACTGCTACTGGCCCTCCCCAATCCAGTATTTTCCTGGCCTGAATGGCTGCAATTCTAGGAGCCTATCTTTGGAAGCCCAGGAGATCCTTTTATAACTTGAATAAGTATTTTAGGTCATGTCACTCCCCTGCTCCTTTGAATCACACTGATCAGTAAATCTAAATGGCACCTCTGCCTCCAGTCCTGTATGGCATCTTGTTTTAACTTCTTCAAGGCTTTATTTAACATTGGATGAAATTGCCACGTTGCATTCATTTATTGACTAATTCATCATCTGTCCCTTCCCAGGCTTGTTCATCATTCTGTGGTCAGCACCTAGCACCGTGTCTGGCACAAGCAGACATCCAACAGACATTTGAAGGAAGGAAAAGAAGATTTATTAAAAAGGGAATTAAGGAGGTTCAGAGAACTGGGGTGCCTGGGTGTCTCAGTCAGTTAAACGTCTCTTGATTTCAGCTCAGGTCAGGATCTCCTGGTTTGTGAGGTCAAGTTTTGCACCCCCTTCAGGCCTCTCTCTGCCCTGAGAGCAAGAAGCCTGTCTGGGATTCTCTTCCTTTCTCTCACCTCCACTGCTAACGTACACGCACATGCCCTCTCTCAAAAATAAATAAACTTAAAAAAAAAAAAAAAAAAAAAAGGAAGTTTCAGAGAATGGAGTCAACTTGTTCCATTTCACACAGCCTTGTGTTAAACAGAAATATGTTGCTTTTTGGGCTTTATTAACTGGGCAGACTAGAGAGCTAGAGGTTTGGATGTTTGAGAGAGATTTTAATTCTCTCTTCTTTGATCAGGGTATCTTTTGAGCTAGTTAACATTTTTGCCAAAATAGTGGTTTTCCCACCTTTGGTTAGGGCTGGAGATATGTAAACCCAAATGCCAACCCTATTGTTTTATAGCCTGTGAATCCAGATATCATCCCATACACGTGTACAATTAACACAGGCTACTACAGATGATTTAATTAGACATTGTCTCTAAAACATTTCTAAATTTACAGTATCTACATCCTCCAGTACTTTCTCAGGCAACTACCGGCCTATAGAAGCGGATCTGAGAAACCCAGTATTACTAGTTTGTCTTTTTGCCTCAGCCTCTAACATGACTGCACAGCACCATTTTTGATCTTGTCTTTATTTTAAAATGTGATATTTTGTTAATAGTGGATTTTTGTATTATTTTAAAAATTATAATAAATATTATTTATTTTGTTCCCTTGAGTTTTTTTTTTTTTTTTTGACACTTCCTTAACATTTTGTGCCCTAAGGGAAGTGTCTCACTAGCCTTACCCACCTTATCCTACTCCTAACCCTGCTCCTAGCTCTGTATTAGGCACGGAGAGGTTCAAAGGAAGCATCATACATATTATGCAACCCCTTAATAGTCGAGGAGAGCCAATTTCGTAATGAATTCCATGCTTTTGGTTAGTCAATAATACTCTACATTTGGGGTGCCTGGATGGCTTAGTTGGTTAGGCATCTGACTCAGGTGGTGATCTCTCTGAGCCCTGCGTTGGGCTCTGTGCTGACAGTTCAGAGTCTGGAGCTTGCTTGGGATTCCATGTGTCCCCCCCCCCCCCCCCCCCCATTAGTGCTTGGTCTGTCTCTCTCCTCCCCAAGAAAAACAAACAAAAAATACATTAAAAAATATAATACTCTAGGGGCACCTGGGTGTCTCAGTCAGTTGCATGTCTGACTTCAACTCAGGTCATGATCTCACAGTTTGTGAGTTCGAACCCTGCATCCGGCTCTGTGCTGACAGCTCAGAGCCTGGAGCCTGCTTCGGATTGTGTCTCCCTCTCTCTCTGTCCCTCCCCAACTCACACTCTGTCTCTCTCTCCTTCAAAAATAAATAAAAGCATTAAAAAATACATATATATAAAGTTCTACATTTATACACAGCATTTTAAATTCTTTTAATTTCAATGACCTAATGTAACACGTTCCTCATTTCATTTGACCCTCAAACACCTTGTGAACAAGGATATACATGTACTTTTTATTCCCATCTGACAAGGCAGAAAACTGAGAAAAGAGAAGGATCTGGTGCAGTCACACTGCCAAAAACAGGCTATTGTGCAGCTGGTTGTAACATAGTGATCTTAGAACCAAGGATCCCCTGGACTAGATCCCCAGTACAGGAGCTAACTGCTCCAGCCTCCCCTAACCTTGACCAGACTTTGACAATTTTTAAAAAGCTCAAAACCTGTCAAAGATTTTTACTAATTTTTGCCAAGTTAAAAAGTGAAATATTTGCATTTCTAAGATAAAACACCAGTCATGGACATCTCTCAGAAGACAGAAATCAAATTTCCTTGAAGGCCAGGGAGAGAGAATCCCATTAGTCCCTCTGGGATGGAAGAATTTCCTACCAGCCACTGCTGCAGATAAAAGTCTGGGGAGATCTGAGCGGGTCCCCTGAATTAGCAACATTAAAATGTTATTTATATTTAACATTTTATCCCTGAAAGTCTTTTTGCAACTGTTGCAGTACACTTGATTTCATGTTTTAATATAAAAAATTACAATTATTTTATAGTCCTTCAACTTCTGAACCCTAAAGTAAAATATGGATGTTTAAGGAAACTCTTGTCTTGCCAGAGCCTCTTCTCCCCACTCCTTTGTGGTATGTGACGCTTTTTTCTTTAAACATTCAGAAAATTTCCAAAAGCCGTAAGTCAATTCGATGGAGATGGCAACTTGTCAGGAGCTCTTGGAGAGTTTCAGGCACAGCCGAGGCAGTTCTGATTTTCTCAACAGAAAGATGTCCTGACAGGGGCTTAGACTGAGCTCTGGCGTGTAACAAGGATGCTGGTTAAACGCTCAGCCTTCACAGCCAAGTTGGACTTGATCGGGTCAGGAACTTCCTTCCGAGGAGTTTAGTGTCCCCTGTTCACCCGTCTGTGAGAGTATCAGCCACCTAATAGGGACGTGACCATTTCATAAGGGCGTCTGTGAAAGCTATTGTAGCTATTAACAACCAGAGAGGTACAGAATATCGTTTGGGGTTTGGAGGGACTTGAAAAGGGCACCCAAATGAATACTTCCCAGCACTGTCCATCGCATTAAATTGCGAGTGCTCAGCTTTTGCATTTTACAAAAGTTCTCCAGGAAACTATTTTGTGCTATTCACTAGCCCGGTGAGGCCAGGCGAGGGTCCATTAACACCGTTAATGGATCCGGGGAGACTCGCCTGAGTTTGCCCTGTTGAGGGACTGAATCGGAAACGAAGCTCCCGGTACGGATCTATGTGATAATGTCTGGGAATAAAAGGATTTTCTTTCGGGGCGCCTGGGTGGCTTGGTCGGTTAAGCGTCTGACTTCGGCTCAGGTCATGATCTCACAGTCCGTGAGTTGGAGCCCCGCGTCGGGCTCTGTGCTGACAGCTCAGAGCCTGGAGCCTGTTTCAGATTCTGTGTTTCCCTCTCTCTCTGCTCCTCCCCTGTTCATGCTCTCTGTCTCAAAAATAAATAAACGTTAAAAAAAATTAAAAAAAAAAAAAAAAAAAAGGATTTTCTTTCTAAGGCTGGCTGCGGTAGGGTCACCGGGCGGGAAACGCAGGAGGCCGCCGGAGTTAGAGGCCGCACACGACGCCCCGCCCCTGGCGAGAGCCCCGGATGGGGAAGTGGCGCGGACACCGAGATGAGGAGGAGGCCCGGCCAGAGCGGCCCGGGGCAGGTGGGCGGGAAGGGGGCGGGGCCCCGGGGCGGAGCCACCGGAGCTGCGCGGGTTCTCAGGTAAGCGCTCTGTGGCTGGGGCGGGCAGGCAGGCTCCTCGAGGTCCGGCTCGGAAGCCGCAAGGGCTGTGGGGCCGTAGGCGGGGCGTCCCGAGGAGACGCAGGGGACCTCGGGAGGGTTGGGGCCTCGGAGTCCCGGCCTGAAGGGGGAAGGGGCTCCGGAGCTGCGGGTGAGTGGGGCTACTCGCCGGGCCCGGGTTTGTGGAGCCTGAGGGAGGGGGCCGTGACCCAGGTTCGAGTCCACTTCCCACTCCCCAGCCCGCTGTGTGATCTTAGACAAGTCTCCATCCCTCTGAGCTGCAGTGACCGCTGCTGTGAAATGAGGGTTGGGGAGGAGGAACCGCCGAGAGTGTGTACAGATGGACGTTCGGAGAACGAACTCCTGCCTTCCTCCTGTTTATACTCTCCTTGCCCAGGAGATTGATCGCGGAACGTGGACGGTGGGAGTGTCTCAGTGTCTGAGTGACCTTGGGCAAGTCCCTTGCTCTGGCCCTCACTTTCCTCATCTACAAAATGAATGCGCTAAACCTCTTTCAAGATCTCTTTAATATTTGGGTGTTATTGTTTTAGATAGAGACAAGGTAGTGAGTGCCCAATTCACTACAAGGTTTCCCTTCAGGGTGTGATAGAATATATTCTTGGAAGTTAGAATCCACCCTGGCCTGAATTCCCCTTTGTTCCCAGATTTTGTGGTTGTTTTCTGTTTTTTGTTTTTTTTGTTTTTGGTCCTCCAACCCTCCTCGTAATTGGAGGAGTGATTTCATCCAAGAGTTGGTGCTGCCACTCATCTGAACAGTACTGGTATATTCACTGGCCTAAAACCAAAGAGCAGTTGCAAGGAAAAATCTGACATCCCAGCCTTTTTGTGTTTCAGTGGCAGGGAGGCAAGATGACTTCTCTCCCCCAAGCTTGGAACAGCTGAAGGAAACAACAGTACAAGATGAGAACAACAAAGGTCTACAAACTCGTCATCCACAAGAAGGGCTTTGGGGGCAGTGGTCAGTATTGATCCGTTTTGGGGGGTTGCGTAAGTTGGCTGAGGTTCTAGTGTGTCCAGTGCTTCAAAAATGACACACTGACTCGTGACAATAGAGGCTGGAAGTGACTTAACTGAGCGAAGCAGCAAGTGTAATACAGTAGCAGGGAGGGCAGTAGCATGCGAGAGCACAGGCCCCTTCTAAAAGCACTTGTGTTCTGATTTTTAAGGAACGATGTGAATGTTGCCAGTTTACTACCTTCCATTTATTTGTATTTTATATTATGTATATACTATATATGTTCTATAAAATCCTAGTCTGCACTGGTTTGGCAGATAAGAAAAACTTACATTCATTGAGAGCAGTAGTAAATATACATTAGGTATGATCAAAGCATGAACCTTTGCCTGGTTTCCAGGCATAGTAAGAAGGAGCAGGACACAGCATATTGTTCTGTGCTAAACGAGATTTTTCAGCTCTGCCTCTAACTTTCCCTGTGACCTCAGGCAAGCCCCTAGTTTATCTTACTTACAACCTCAAGCACATTAGAACAGTGTCTCTGTTTCTCTTAACACCTTGAGTCTATAAATATGCAGAATAGGATGGCAATTAGTAATACGATTTTTTTCTTTTTGTAAAGAAATAATTTTCCTTTCTGTCCTAACAACCTTATTTGCTTCAGAAATTGGAATTAACAATACGATCAGTCATTTAAAAATTATGTTTTACTGTGTATTTGCTCTTATGTATGTGTAAGTCTCCCAAGGGCAAGGACTACCCAAAAGGGAAAACACTAGTTTCTATATCATAAAGTTTGTGGAGATTGAGTAAGATGATGTATGTAAAGTAGTTAGCAGAGTACCATGCTCAGTGCCACTCAGTAAATGTAATCATTATAATTACCAGGACAATATATACCAGGCAGTTGCTATATTTAAAATACAATTTTTGGGGCACCTGAGTGGCTCAGTCGGTTAAGTGTCTGACTCTTGATTTCAGCTCAGGTCATGATCTCATGATCTGTGAGAGCGAGGCTCTGTCGGGTCTGTGCTGACAGCACGGAGCCTGCTTGGGATTTTGTCTGTCCCTCTGTCTCTGTGCTTCCCCAGCTTGTACTCTCTTTGTCTCAAAAATAGATATTTAAAAAAACTACAATTTCTGCTAAAATGCAGACCTTTGTTAATATTAGACTTTGTATTAATGTCTATTAATGATAGATGCTGCCTAAACATTTGTGGAATAGAATTGAATAGACAACAGAAATAACTTGTCAGAGAGAAGGATGCAAGGCTATAGTATGTACAGTGTATATACAATGTATGCAAGTCTACTATACAATGTATAGTTTACTATAGCTAGGTGCTATACCCAGTCTCCTTCAAGACTATGATTAAAAACACATCCAACAAACTTAGCTGCGTATCTATGCCAAACATAAAGGTTGTGAATATGATAAGGTCCCTTGTCCTTAAGGAGCTTTCAGCTTGATGTGACAGATATGCAAAAAAAAAAAAAAAAAAAAAAAAAAAAAGATAAAATGAAACAGTGGAATTTGTGCTCAGTGCTCAGGGAGTTTAATTCAGACTATGGAAGTTAGGGGAAGGCATCACAGAGGATTTGGCATAAAACTTTCAATGGAAGCAATGTACCAAATAAAATTTGGTATTAACCCAGTGCTTTGCCATCCTAGGTTGAATTTTTGTTGGATTTGATTATATTTGAAATTTAGATATACTTATTTGTCATGGATTTTAGCATAATTAAAGACCATATCTTTCTCTCAAAATTAAACCAGAAAAAAAAATCACTCTGTCTTTATGGTTCTGAGTTTGTTATATAAGAAAGAGTTCTCCCCACTCCCAGTGAGGGTGGGGGAGATAAACATATGAAATTATGTCTTCCTTGTATTTTAAGAGTCTCATTGGACCCTAATGTGAACTGGTATCCAAAGTTTCTCCCTGATCAAGTGCTGCCTCCTAAAATCTAAGGCATTTTATTTGGCTTGTTTTTTTTCTTTTTCTTTTTAATGACATGAGAGGTGGTAGGCTTTAGGCAGAAGGAACCCTGGACTAGTAGTCAGTCTTGGTTGTGCTGTTATCAGCTGTTTACCCTTAGGCCTGTATCACCTACATCATTTCTTCACTTCTGTTACATCCGAAGATTTATTATGAGGATCACATTAAGACAGTATTTTTGGAAATTCTTTGAACACTATATAAATGTAAAGGATTGTGCTGTATCTGTGGCACCCAGACGGTTTGTTCCCGGTGTATGCCAGGTATGTGATAACTCAAGGGAGTAAGGTGTCCCAGAGGTTTAATTTCCAGAGAGCAAGGACTGCTTTTTCCCTGGGATCGTTGGGGTGGTAGTAGAAAGAACATGATCTCTGAGGACAAAGGTCCCCAAAAGTTGACCCACTCATCTACTCACTAGCTTTGTCCCTGTATGAGGTTATGATGACCCAACCTGAGAACGTATACCATAACTGGTTGCCCACATGAGTCTCTTTTCTAATTGAAATTGCCCAATTATCTTTCAGATGATGAGCTAGTCATGAACCCCAAAGTGTTTCCTCACATCAAGCTTGGAGACATTGTGGAGATTGCTCACCCCAATGATGAATACAGGTAAACCTCTCATTAGGATCAAGGGAACTAATTGGACAGGCTGATGTTTCTGAATATTTTGTTTAAGGGGCTTGATGGGCAAGACAGCTCTTAGCTTTTACATAAAAATGTTCCTGTTCTCTAGGATTTGATAAACCGAGGATCTTTTAAAAAGTAGTCTATTCTTTCGTTTTTAAAGCTGAAATGAGAACTCTGAAAATTGTGTAGCATTTATCTGTTTCCTTGAGTGCAAGTGCATAGTTTCTTTGTTTCTAAGAGAACTTTCTCCCCTTGTTGTGCTGCAGGTTACATTATGTCCAGAGGGATCTATTTGCCTTTTGTTGGGGGGTGAAGAAAGCTGGTTAATTACCGCTTACAGCATCCCATCTCTTTGTTGCTTTTTTCTCCAGCCCTCTGCTTTTGCAGGTCAAATCACTTAAGGAAGATTTACAGAAAGGTAAGAATTCCATCTGTCTTCTCTAAGATTTTTGTACTTAGAGAAACTGTTTCAGAAACTGTAAGAAATGTCTCTTCATAATCTCAGGGAATGTGGGCAGCGTACTTCTTTCCTTATCAAATTGTGTTCCCTTAAAAAAATTGTCAGATATTGAAACTGCCAAGGAATGTCATTTGTCAGCATCTTGAGGGCACTGAAGGAATCATCATCTTTTTTTTTAAGGGTTTATTTATTTAAGTGATCTCAGTACTTAATGTGGGGTTCAAACTCACAATCCCAAGAGCAAGAGTTGCATGTTCTACTGACTGAGCCAGCCAGGCACCCCAAGAAGCCATCTTTCTTGTCAGGGGGAAAGTTAACCTGCATAGGTGAAGCTTTATGCTTAACTCCAAACAAAACAAAACAAAACAAAACAAAACAAAACAACTGTTGGCAAAGCATGCTTTCCTAAATATTTTTTCACAAGATGTGTGTGAAGTGCCTACTCTGGGTGAGACAGGATAAAGAAACATTGATCATTACCTATCACAAATGCAAGGCACTGTGCTGAGAGCTTTTTGTAATGTCTCTTTCTTTTTGTCTTCCCACACAACTCTTGACTGAGTGAGGAAACTTAATCTCAGCGAGGTGAATTAGCTTGTCTGAAGTCAGTAAGTGGAGGAGGCAGAGCCGCCATTCTACTTTCTCATTCTGGATCTGATCCCCTTACCATGGGGGATCAAAGAACCAAAATGTTAATTGATAGCAAATAAAGTAATTCCTTAAATAGTACTTAAAAGAAAAAAAATTATAATGTATTCTAAAGGATTGTGATGTCCATTACAATACAATATGATGGGGAAATATTTTATAAAATCCAAATCCTAATAGTTTCTTCCTTACCCTCACCATCCCATTTCCTGCCACCTGTTATGTTTTTTATTTACCAGATGTATGGGTTCATTGAAAAGTTTGTTTCTCTCTTATCTACCTTCTCTACTTTAATTCCAAGTGAGAAGTGATCTCCTTCCTCTTCTGAACTTTCATAGTTCTTTGAACTTTTTTTTTTAATGTTTTATTTATTTATTTTTTTTAATTTTTTTTTCAACTTTTTTTTTTACTTTATTTGCTTAAATTTTTGGGACAGAGAGAGACAGAGCATGAATGGGGGAGGGGCAGAGAGAGAGGGAGACACAGAATCGGAAACAGGCTCCAGGCTCTGAGCCATCAGCCCAGAGCCTGACGCGGGGCTCGAACTCACGGACCGCGAGATCGTGACCTGGCTGAAGTCGGACGCTTAACCGACTGCGCCACCCAGGCACCCCTGTTTTATTTATTTTTGAGAGAGAGAGAGACAGAGTGTGAGCAGGGGAGGGGCAGAGAGAGAAGGAGACACAGAATCCGAAGCAGGCTCCAGGCTCCGAGTTATCAGCACAGAGCCTGATGTGGGGCTTGAACTCACAAACTGTGAGATCATGACTTGAACCAAGTTGGACACTTAACCAACTGAGCCACCCAGGCGCCTCAGCAGTTCTTTGAACTTTTTGAAGTTGCTTCTTAAATTCGTTATTTTCCTCTGTCTCCATTTCTGTCTTATTTTATTTTATTTTATTTTTTATTTTATTTTTTTTGCACAGAACCCGGTGTGGGGCTTGATCCCACGAACCATGAGATCATGACCTGAGCTGAAGTCAGACACTTAACTGGCCCAGGCACCCCTCTGTCTTTCTCGTATTTTAATTGCTAGAGGCTCAGGCTTATTTCACCTGCTTGCTTCACCTAAAAAGCAGAGAATTCAAAACTTTAAGATGCTGGAAGGCAGAGAATATTTCTTGCCCATGTCCAAGGATCATTTGTGTTGCATGTCAAATGAGTATTTATAGATTAGAAACTTGCTTCTTTTGAATATGTTATCTGATCCAGATTTCTTCTGTTTCAGAAACTATTAGCGTGGACCAGACCGTGACTCAAGTGTTCCGTCTAAGACCTTATCAAGATGTTTATGTGAATGTTGTAGACCCTAAGGTATGTTTTGGTTCTGGACTTGAATATCTTTTGGGAATGATTAATACCATTCCTAAAGGTTAGGTCTCTAAGGTAATAATGAGTTGCTTAAGTATAGTGTTGGACTATTAAATATGTGGTTGTATATAGGTCATTTAGATTATAGGTATTATGTAGGTTTCATTTAAAGCCCTCACCCGGGGCGCCTGGGTGGCTCAGTTGGTTGAGCGTCCGACTCCGGCTCAGGTCATGATCTCACAGTCCGTGAGTTCGAGCCCCACGTTGGGCTCTGTGCTGACAACTCAGAGCCTGGAGCCTGTTTCAGATTCTGTGTCTCCCTCTCTCTCTGAACCTCCCCCGTTCATGCGCTCTCTCTCTGTCTCAAAAATCAGCAAAGGTTAAAAAAATTAAAAAAAAAAAAAGCCCTCACCTTTTTTTTTTTAAAGTTTGTCCTAAAAAGATTCTATATATATTCTGCTTGTGAAGCTAATAGTAAAATTTTCTATTGAAATATTATAATTTTTGTATGTGTTCTTTTTTTTTTTCTGAAATGAGAAATGATGTTATAATAGGTAAAAATTATTGTGTATAAGATACTATTTACATTCTCTAAAGAAATAAAGCACAGAGCTCAGTGGCCTGTTTATGTGCCAGAGTCAAGACTAAACACAGAATTATTACTTTGGTACTCTTTTCACTTAATCATGATACAGCTGTTGTAGCATCTGTTGTAGACTTATCATCTGTGCTCAAAAGTCTTTCCTGGCAGGATGAAATTCTGTTTGTCAGGTTTCTGTTATTGGATGGTCTTCCAGTAGTTTTTTCTTGCTAAAATGGTTCTTCATGCTTAGTGTGCATTATCTTAAGACTATGAAGTGTGGCAGAGTAATGCAGAAAGATATATTTATTTGATTATCCCTTTTAGGATGTGACCCTTGACCTAGTGGAATTAACCTTTAAGGATCAGTATATTGGCCGAGGGGATATGTGGCGATTAAAGAAAAGTTTGGTAAGATATGATTTTAAAAAAAAAAGTCTCTTACTTTTCCCATTGTATTAATCCGTGTTCCTCATAGAGATAGATTTAGTGGAGAGAAGAGTATAAAATCCTTTCCAATTCCAGCATCATAGATAATTATTGTAAATTCTTTGTGTATCTTCTTCCATTCTCTTTTTGTAGTTTTTTTGAGCTTTGATTTGCTTGTTTATAGATTTTTACTTCACATTTTTCTGTTTGGATGGTAAATTATAATATCGTTTTACATTTGAATGGAACTTTAGCTTTCAGATGTTCACATCACCTCCCTGTGGACAGGTATTTATTACCCATATAAATTTATTAACTTATAGATGTGAGAACAGATTGAAAAGGTAAGTGATTACCCAAGCCAAAAAAACCAGTCAGTGGTTGACACCAAGCTAGAACCCAGATTTTGTTGCTTCCAGGTTAGACTGCTTTTTGCCACATCCTGCTCCTGTTTTCTTGGTTTCTTTATTTTGAATTAACATTTTCCACCTAAAATGATCAGTTCATTGCGAGCTGGTACTGAACATTCTTCTTATTAAGCATTTTGAGTATTATGAAGCAACGCATTGTAGGTAGAATTTTCTTTCATACAGTGTATATTTTCAGAAAAAAATGTTTGCTCATTTTTTTATTGGATGGGAGAGAGTTCC
Organism: Panthera uncia; assembly: GCF_023721935.1. NCBI lineage: Eukaryota > Metazoa > Chordata > Mammalia > Carnivora > Felidae > Panthera > Panthera uncia. Next base: position 70,876,916 of record NW_026057586.1, read on the forward strand.
ATTCTATAAATTGAGAGCTGAAATAAGAAATCAATGTTCTGTAATTAAATGAGTATGTAAATGTAGATATATATGCAAACATGTGTGAAGATAAGTGTATTAGTGAGCCTAGGCGTTTATTCTTACTGTTGTCTATACTTGCCACACTCGTAAGAACCTACTGTTATACCTGCCCCAGCAGGTTTCCCTATGGGGTAAATCTATTACTCCCACATTAATTGAACCTTGGGTTGTTAGAAGAAATTAGAAAGGCAGGAGACTTTCTTTGTGACCTTTTATGGCCTTGATGTATTGTTGAATCTCATAGTCTTTCTCTTTCTGTCTTCCCTTAGGTCAGCACATGTGCCTATATCACTCAGAAGGTGGAATTTGCTGGCATCAGGTAGATATTACATCACTCGTGACTTATCAGCTAGTAAACGGAAGTAGGATCTAGTGTAGTAACTGGGCTGCATACAGCATTGGAGGCATGTGGATGTCTGTATGATAAAATACACAATAGCTTAAAATGTTAGATTGTTGTTGCTGAAGCAAACTGAAAAAAATCCCAAAATGCGCTATAGTGGTTTTAAGATGAGTGGAAGTTGCTGAAGCCACGTGGTATTCTGTAATAAAGGAGGTATAGACTCATAATTTTAGAACTAGAAAAAGCCTTAGATGAATGTATTTAATCAAGCTTTCTCATTTTACAAATTAAAAAACATATTTGGAGATACAAAATGACTAGCACAGTAGTTCCTGGTTTGCTGCCTTTTTAACCATATTGCATGACTCTTGATTTATTATAATTATCCCTAAATTTCAGTTTGTGGAGAAGAGCAAAAAAGGGCCTTTTAATTCAAAGAGCACATTGTCCACAGAATAAGGCCTTCAAACAGTGCAAAAAGGTGTATAATGAAAAACAAATCCTTCTTAGAAAAAATGGTCTCTTTCCTGAAATTCATTATGTATAACACAAGCATATTTACATCTGGTTGACTCACTTTTAATGGCACTAGAATTGACCAGTGGGTTCTGGTGATGTAGTCTGGTCCTCCATTATGAAGTTCCCCATCAACTTTTCTCCTAATGGTTTCACTCATTTATGATTGTTGCAAGATGGTGATTTTCTTTTCTTTTCTTTTTTCTTTTCTTTAATGTCTATTTATTTTTGAGACAGAGAGAGGCAGAGAGCACATGTGCATAAGCAGGAGAGGGGCAGACAGAGGGGAGTACAGAGGATCTTGAGCAGGCTCTGCACTAACAGCAGAGAGCCCGATGCGGGGCTTGAACTCATGAACCAAAAGAGATCATGACGAGCCGAAGTCAGATGCTTAACTGACTGAGCCACCCAGGTGCCCGGGTGATTTTTCTACTTCAGTCATTTCTCCTACCTTTGTTAGCTAGAATCCTTTTTGTAAAGAACTTTTCTTCCTCAACTAGACCTGTTTGATTAATCTGAACTACTGATCCTAAAGGAAAGAAAAGATAAAGGATTATTTTTTTCCCCCAAATGGGGACGTTTTAAAAGTTGGAGGATCAAGGGGCTCCTGGGTGGCTCAGTCGGTTAAGCGTCCTACTTCAGCTCAGGTCATGTTCTCGTGATTTGTGAGTTCGAGCTCCATGTTGGGCTCTATAGTAACAGCTCAGAGCCTGGAGCCTGCTTCGCGTTCTGTGTCTCCCTCTCTCTTTGCCCCTTCCCCACTTGTGCTCTGCTCTCTCAAAAATAAGTGAAAAATAAAAAAAAAATTTTTAAAAATGTTGAAGGGTCAAGATTCCTTGAAAAATCTTAGAAGATTTTAAAGCACAGCCCACGAAGTGACTAAGCCTTGAGCAAAACAAGACATGCAACCTAGATTCACGCTTTCCAGTACAAGCTAGTGTCTCCAAAGTGGTGGGCCAGGAGTCAGGAAAGCTGTAATCTACTCCTGCACTGCTGGTGATTAGCAGGGTGATGTGGGCAGGTCAGGGAGACTCTTGAGTCTACTCTGCAAAATGAAGTGTTTGGTTTAGAATCTTTTTCTGTGAAGGACCAGAGAGTAAAGATTTTGCACTTCAGGCCACATGGGTCTCAGGTCTCTGTCCCAAATTCTTAGTTTTTTGTTTTGTTCAACATTTAAAAATATAAAATCCATTCTTAGCTGTGGGCCATACAGACATAGGAGATGGGCTGAATTTGACCTGCAGGCTATAGTTAGCTGAGCCCTGGTTTAGAAACCCACTCAGATGCCATTCATTCTTACAATTCTTGTTTTTCTGCACAAGTGCCCTTATCCATATGGTACCAGATATAGAAATGAAAACTCCTGACATAACGTCAGGTTTAGACTTTTAAAGATCTGTCCTAATATTTTGCTCATTCATGGTTAAATGTAAGCCACAAAATCTACCATTTCTCCAGAAGACTTATTTATAGTCTTCCTATGCTGAATCAAAAGTCACTTTTTTTTTCTACATGGAGGCATGCAAATTAAAAAAAAAAAAAAAAAAGGAAGATGCTCTGGGACCTCATATAAAAAAAGATAGTCATTATTTATATAAAGTCATAATTATTAAATAATTTTTCTGTAACTTAGTCTTTTCACCCGGTAATTGAGTTAATACATAAGGACATATGAGACAGTTCCATTACCTTGAGACCCTGCCTTTGAAATGTCATTTTTCCTTCGAAGGTAAACATTTTGATTTTCTCTGACTAAATTCTCCATGTATTCTTTAATCCGTACTGCAATCAGTATTTTTTTAAAAAAGTAAAGTTTTAAAAGAAAAGTATTGTATGATCTCCTAAAAATTAGCATTTTGCTTTTTTTAAATGTGGAACTTAGAAACCTATTTGATAGACTTAGAAGTCTATTTGATCTCATTGTGAACAAATCTCATTTTTCCAGATAGAGTTTTTGGGACTGTTGACTAGCTAAGGTTTCTTTTTTTACTTAAAAAAAAAAAAAAAAAATTGTGTGTGTGTGTGTGTGTGTGTGTGTGTGTGTGTGTATGTATGGTTTCCTGTTGGATCTGCCGTACTGCAGAGGATCATCTGGGATCTTCTCTGATTTGAATTTGATTCTCTGGTGGCCATTCGGTTGGAATGTCTTTCCTAGTTATAGAATTAATATTAAGTACCACTTGTTCATCAAATGCTAGATACCAAGCATATGCTAAATATTTTTATATATAATACTTGCTCATTGTAGACCATTTGAAAAACAGATTAAAGAAGCAGGAAAAAGAAACAATTTACCACTCAGAATCAACCACTGTTAACATTTTGACACAGTTCTGTCAAAATGTAGTACCCTTTTTGGCTTGAGAACATATAGTATATATGATTTTATATACAATTAAAAAAAAAAAGAGCCCAAAACAGTTTTCATAATTAAAAAGAAAACATTTATTCTAGAAAATTTGGGTAATACAGAGAGTATAAAGAAGAAAATTTACAGTGGTATATAAGCCTACTATGTGCAGATAACCATGTTTAAATTTTGGTGTGATCTTTTAGTATTTTCTTTTAAAAAATATTTTTTAGGGGCATCTGGTCACTCAGTCGGTTGGGCATCTGACTCTTGGCATAAAGCCTGCTTGGGATTCTCTCTCTCCCTCTCTCTGTCCCTCCCCTGCTTGCTCATTCACTCTCTCAAAACAAAATTTTTTTTTTAATTAAAAAAATTTTTTTTAATGTTTATTTTTGAGAGGCAGAGCATGAGCTAGGGAGGGCAAAGAGGGAGGGAGACACAGAATCCGAAGCAGGCTGCAGGCTCTGAGCTGTCAGCACAGAGCCCAACACGGGACTTGTACTTACCAGCTGTGAGATAATGACCTGAGCTGAAGTTGGACACCTAACCGACTAAACTGCCCAGGTACCCCTCCAAAAAAATTTTTAAGTGATCTCTGTGCCTATCGTGGAGCTTGAACTCAAAACTCCAAGATCAAGAGTCACATGCTCTACGGACTGAGCCAGCCAGGCTCCCCTTAGTGTTTTATTTTCATATATACATACACATGCTTGTATTTTTACTTAGATGGTGATACTATGTGTACTATTTTGTATCCTTTTTTTCCCACTTAAAAGCATATAAACATTTCTGGTGAAGTTAAAACTCCTTGTAAATATTGTTTTAATGGTTCCATGATACTCTGTTTACTTAACTGGTCTGCCATTGCTGGACATTTAGGTTGTTCAAAGTTGTGCTGTGTGGATGACACTACAGCGACCATACTCTGCGTTTATTTTAACTTCATATTCACAGAATGATGAAATTTAGCTGTAAAAGATAGTGGAGATCACTGACTCCCAGCAGCTCACTTGATAGAAAAGGGAGGGGAAGTGCCTGCCCAAGCTGCTACATAATTAAGGACTAGTGCCCCCCAGGTCACCTTTACCCTCCTGGGAGTTGGCCATGTGCCATTCTGCCTCTCTTGTAGGAAGCCATGTGCACTCTTGGGTTTTGCCCTGGGGATATGGATTTTACACTTGCATCTGTCAGTGGCTCTGTTTCTTCCCTTGAATCTGCGGAAAAGACAAGAGAAGCTACCTCAGGGCCAACCTCAATTCCTGTTTGGGTAAGAGCAGATTTTAGGTTTAGGAGCAAAGGTCACGATTGCATTTTCTCTGTGTGTTATAAAGAACCATTTCCATTGGAATGATAACTGTTTCATAGTTCACCAAGTCCTCTCATTTATAGTATCTCATTGGATCTTCCCAAGAGCTGTAGAAGATGGATGGGGCAGGGTTATTAACCACATATACTGATTTTTCAAAAACTGGTTCAGATTGTGGCTTGACCTCCACAGAGAGTGGAGGTGCAGGAATCTAAGCCCAAATTTTGTAACACTACTTTGTCTATACATACTAGCAGAAGTTGGTGAGTTAGAGCAGTAACAATGAGCTCCATTTAGAGATCTGGTTAATCTAGCATTCAGTAGCCTGTATGCAGAGTACTTCCTGCTAATAGAACTCAGAGATCTTGGGAACATTGCATCCTTCCTTCTGTTAAAGAAACAGAAGTGCCTTCTCAGATAAGGCTTGCTACTTGTCCACTCACAGACACACTGAGCAGAGGAATGCCAAAAAGCACCCCTGTTGCTGAAAGCAGAGCTGGGAAGCATATTTTAATGTTTTTTTTTTTTTTTAAGTTTGTTTATTTATTTATTTTGAGAGAAAACACGAGTCAGGGAGTGGCAGAGAGAGAGGGAAAGAGAATCCCAAGCAGGCTTTGAGGAGCCCTATGTGGGACTCAAACCCACAAACTGTTAGGTCATGATCTGAGCCTAAGTTGGACACTTAACCAACTGAGCCACCCAGGCACCCCTGGGAAGCATATTTTAAAAACCATGGGCTTGGTCCAGCTTTCTTCATTTTACAGGTGGGAGGGAAAGCCAGTAAGGCTGACTGATTTGTCCAGTGTTTCTCAGGTAGGCTGACCTGTGACTCATGGTACACAGCATTTTCCTTGCTTTGATTTTATCTTTTCTTCTTTTTTTATGAGGACTGATTGCTTAGGGCCAGACAGGAGATTGCTTTGGGGTTGGTAGAAGAGAAGGGCTTGAGTGGTTGGTTGAGGGATGATTATGAGGTATTCAGATAACAGCTACCACTTCCTTTCCAGAATAGCATTTTGTGTTAATATTTACCAGTGGTATAGTTCTTGCTAATGCAAATACCTGCTAGTACTTACTTGAGCACCTCCTATCCCAGAACTGTCCAGAATAGTTTCCCCACATTATCTGGTTTCTCAGAACAGCTCTACAAAGTAGATGTCATTATCTCCTTTTTTAAGATAAGGACACTGGGCCTCACAGAGTTATTTCCCCATGGCTATTCAGCTAGTTCAGTGACTCTTAGAACCTAGATTCCTGATGGGACTCATTCCACTCAAGTCTGATCTCCTCAGAAGGCCATGTTCTTTGAACTGTCTGTCCATTTTGTGCCCTTAAAAAGTTGCAGAGGAAAAGACATTAAGCCCCCCAAATGCAATACCAAATTGCCATGAAAACTTTTCAGCAGAATGGCCTCCATTGAATGTGAACCCTGTCCCTATATGCCTCCTGACTGCTTGTCTTCTTTATTAAAGTATTTTTTTTTTTAAGTTTTTATTTATTTACTTTTGAGAGAGAGCGAGTGAAAGAGAGCAAGTGTGTGCACACGCACAAGCAGCTCCTGGGAGGGGCACAGAGAGGGGGACAGAGGATCTGAAGCAGGCTCTGCATGCACAGCACAGAGCCTGATGTGGGGCTCGAACTCATGAACCTCGAGATAGATCATGACCTGAGCCGAAGGCAGATGCTTAACTGACTGAGCCACCCAGATGCCCCCATGACTGCTTATCTTCTAATTCTGATATTAGGATTGATTTTGTTTCTGTTGAAACTCCATGTTCATGAGAAAGTTCACAGAACTTTCACAACTGTTGAAGGCTGGGATTAGCTAAATTGTTCATTAGTTCTTCCTAACTGTTGTTGTGATGTGGACCCTTTTGAGATTTGACAAAAGTTATAATTCTCTGCCCAGAAAACTTTGCATGATTTCAGAGAAATCATGGATTTCCTGAATCCCTCCTGAGAATGACATGTTGTTTATAGAGTCCCAGATTAAGAACTGTCATACAAATTCAGTACACTCTGAGAATTCTTTATGTTGTGTAATCTTTTCATGGCTTTCTGGAAATCTGTAACTGGCCAGGTCATTTGAGGATAAATATGAGAGTACAGTGAGCCACCCTGAAGTCATCCCTGTTTCTTCTTGGTTTATGTAAGACTTGTAATAACTCTTGCATGTATATCTTTTCAGGGCACAGGCTGGTGAGCTGTGGGTCAAGAATGAAAAGGTCATGTGTGGTTATATCAGCGAAGATACCAGGGTGAGATTGATAAAATGCGTTTGTGGTTTTGTTTATTCATACTGTTAGGTCTGAGTCCTGAACTCAAAAGACAAAACAGAGACAAGCAAAAACTTGTCTCCTGATGGCTACTCTTCTCAGGTAGATAATATTTTAATATTGTCAAGGATGTCTGAAATTCTACTGTTTTATAGTTGGATCTATCCAGTTTGGGGTTGATCTTCATTTTCTCTTCTGAAAGAGGTCTAAATGTGGAAATGTAGTGTCTAACCTGCAGGCTTCTTTGCCTATGAATACATCGCAAAGGTTAAACTCAGTAGAAGATTACAGTCAGTAAACATGAACAGAGACCTTTGCAAAGGAAATCTCGTTCTTTGGTTCTTTATCCCAGTTGGAAAAAGCCAAACTGAACAACTGTAAACATTACCCATGCTGGTGAAACCACCTGTCTGCTCTTCCTTGTTCTCATCCTCTGCCTCCCTTGAGAGCAGTGGTTTGAACTGAAGGTGATACTGCCTCCCCAGGGGACTTTTGGCAATGTCTGGAGATATTTTCATATGTCACAGCTAGGATTATGTGAAGAATGTTGCTAAACATGATATAATGTATAAGACAGATCTCCAGACCAAAGAATTATCTGGTCCAAAATGGCAGTGTTGTGGTGGGGGTGCTGTCTGGTGTACTGTGGGATGCTTAGCAGCATCCCTAGCCTCTGTGCACTAGATACCAGTAGTGCCCTGCAGGTCATGACAACCAGACATGTCTCTAGAAATCACCAAATGGCCCTAGTTGAGAACCAATGCCTTCATAGGTAACTACTATCTGAATTTTATTTTTGTATTTTTCCTTGTTTGCGTAGTGTTAATACATACGTATGTTACTCTAAACAGTTTACTGTATATTTGTTTTGCTTATTTTTAAGCTTTATTAAAGTGAAATTAAAAAAATAGTCCTTTTTAGCTAGCTTTTTTTGTACTTGATACTGTATTTTAAGTCTATAATTAGGAGTATATGGGTTATAGGTAAAATAATGCCAAACTCTTTTTCAAATTCTTTGGACCACTTAGTATTCCTAGTAGCAATATATAAAAATCTGTTGTTTTTCATTTTTTTCCAACACTTGGTGTGAGATTTTTTAAAGTTTCTTGCAGCTCTAGTGGGCATAGATTGGTATAGTGATCTTGTTTTGCTTCTCTCCAGTTTTCTAGAAATTTACTCTTTTTTTTTTAAGTTTATTTACTTTTAAGAGAGAGAGAGAGAGCAAGAGCGAGTGCATGTACGTGCTGGGGAGGGGCAGAGAGAGAGGGGGACAGAGGATCTGAAATGGGCTATGTGCTGACAGCTGAGATTCTGATGTGGGGCTTGAACTCATGAACTGTGAGATCATGACCTGAGCCAAAGTAGGCCACTTAATTGACTGAGCCACCCAGGTGCCCCTCTAGAAATTCACTCTTGGGGCGCCTGGTGGCTTGGTCGCTTAAGCGTCTGACTTTGGGTCAGATCATGATCTCATAGCTTGTGGGTTCAAGTTCTGCATTAGGCTCTGTGCTGACAGCTCAGAGCCTGGAGCCTGCTTCAGATTCTGTGTCTCCCTCTCTCTCTACCCCTCTCCTGCTCACTCTCTGCCTCTCTCTCTCTGTCTCTCTCTCTCTCTCAAAAATAAATAAACATTAAAAAAAAAAGATATTACTCTTAAGCATGATTTACAAAGACTAGGATAATTTGGTGTATGTTTACCTCTTCAACCTTATTCATACACTTATAATAAATAATATGGAAGCGCCTCTTGTGTGTCAGCTACTGTACTTTTTTTTTTATACTTTGTTTTTAATATATTTTTTAATTTTTATTTTAGGGAGGGAAAGAGAGAATCCCATCGTGGGGCTTGAACTCACGAAGCATGAGATCATGACTTGGGCCGAAATCAAAGAGTCGGACATTCAACCTACTGAGCCACCCAGGTGTCCCTACACTTAATTTTTAATGGCTCCTGGCTGGCTCAGTTGGTAGAGCATGCCTCTCGACCTCTGGGGCATGAGTTTGAGCCCCGCACTGGGCGTAAAGATTACTTAAAAAACAAACTGGTACAGAACATTATCCATGAATATCCTTCATTCTAGAGGGGAATTCAGAGTGGGGAATTCCCATTCAATGGGGATGCACAGGTAGACAGCACAAACAAGATCCCTCCCAGTAAGGAGCTTACACTGTAGTGGGGAGATAGATGTAAGTAGATACCCAGTCCATAAATGTGGTAATTACAGATTATGATGAATACTCCAAAGGAAATTAATTGGGTAATGAGAAAGACTGAGTGTGGCCACCTTAGTAAACAAGTGAGATAAATGAAAACTTCTGAGGGAAAGAGATGGGCATTGTGGTAGAGAATAACAAGAGACCTTCTTTACAAAGGTGGGCAGGGAGGTGTCTCCGAGAAGGTGCCAGAAAGGTGAGACTTAGTCAGTGTATGAAGGTTGAGACAAAGAGCGTTCCAGGCAGAAGAAACAATTGTGAGAGGCCAGTGTGACAGAAGCCTAGGATATGAATAGGGAGAATGATGTCGATATGAAGGTGGTCTGGTTCCAGCCAGTTCATGCAGGTCCTTGTAACCAGTGTAGAGTGTATTCTAAGGACGATCTGCTGAAGGATTTTAAGGGGGGAGTGATTTCCAAATTAGGCTTTCAAAAGATTACTTATTCTGTTGGATTTTTTTGTTGTTGTTACATAAGTTAATACCTTTGTTATAGACTAGTGATGTTTCAAATGGTGGAACTTCTACTGGTCTTTGAATTCTTTCAGGGCTGACTTTGCTGTGATGGCAGAAGTGTTGTGTGTCCAGGCAGCATGGGCTATTCTTTGCATACAGGAACCACAGTGCCAGATCCCCACAACTCATCTTCATCTTAGTTTTGTCACAGAAGGAGCATGTGTACTTGTGCTGGCTTTTTTCAATTTTCTTCACGATTTTCCTGAGGGAGGCCTCATAACAGGTCCTGTATTTACCGACAATTCTGATTTTCGTGATGCATTTAACCATGTTGCCACAAACTGGGGCCAAGCTCAGAGAGCCATCCAGTTGGATTTTGTTGAACAAAAAAACCTAAGGTAGCAATGGCAAGCAAAGTCAACTTTTTTCTCTCTGGTAAAATAAGTCATTAGGTAGACCATTCACTGCTAGGATGGCATTGTCACAATTATTGGTGATCTAGATAGGCTTTTTTTGTCTTCCTGTTCTGCCTTCCTCAGGATTGGGCTTCCATGGTTCAGTTGGAGCTGCTGTAACCACTTCATATTCCAGGTAGAAGAGAGAGGAGCTACTTAGGAAGCCGGGAGTTTTAGTCTTTTGATAGTCCCTTGCCTCCCGGAATAGTGTTGGCTTCCCATTACGTAGGAAGAAAGGATGTGCCATAGGCATCCACAGTATGTGCTGTAGCCACTCTGGCTCTGTGTAGAGCATTGTTTATAGGGGCAAGAATAGAAGCAGAGAAATGGCTTAGGAAGTTAGAAGACTGTGGCATGGACTGAGGTTAGAGCTGTAGCAACGGAGAGATGTGGGCAGACTTGGGATGCGTTTTGGGATAGAGTCTGCAAAACTTGCTGATGCATTGGATATAAGGAGCAAAGGAAAGAGAAGAATTGATCAGCTCGATGGACAGTTAGTGGTGTCATTTATGAGGTGGGAAAGACAGGAGGAGACATTTGGAAGCATTTGGGAAAAGATGTTTGTGAGATACCTGTTGGACTTCTGAGAGGAGAAATCTGGGGAGGCAGTTGAGTCTGGAGTTCATTTTGTCACTTCTCCCATATGTACCCCTCCCCTCCAAACCCTCCCACCCTATCCTGTCCTGCCCTTGGGAACCATTTGCTGTTCCTTAAACATGCCACATTCTCTCTTGCCTCTGTATCTTTGCACATACTACTCTCTCCTGATTAGAGCACTTAGATCCTGCCTTCCCCCCTTACAAGCTACTCATCCATCCTTCCGCACTCCTCTCAGGCTTCCTTGCTTCTGGAAAGCCTTCCTAGTTCCTGAGGCAGTCTGGGTATGAAGGGCGTGTACGATGTGAATTATAATTTATTAGACTGGCAGCTCATCAACTGGCATATCTTAGCCCAGGTTCTACATTTGTAATGAGCTTTTTTTTTCTTTCCCAGGTAGATTTATTGTCCTTTCTCCTATGTTTCTTATGAGAACCTTCATGGAATGTTCGTATATGTTGCTGTCTTTTGCACATCTTAATCCTCTACTATAATTTCCTAAAAGGCAGGGACAGGATCTTCTCTTCAGAGTTTATGATGTGAGGGATGAAGCTTGCTTTTAGAAATCTCATGCCACAATTGAGAAAATCTTCCATCATTGTTTTTTTTTGGGGGGGGGGTTAAAGACATTTAAGATTTACTGTCTTATATTTCATTTCTTTTATTTATTTTTTAAGATTTTATTTTTAAGTAGCTCTGCACCCAATCTGGGGCTCAAACTTAGAACCCTGAGATCAAGAGTCACATGGTCTATGGACTGAGCCAGCCAGACGCCCCATGTCTTAACCATTTTAAAGTGTACAGTTCAATAGTGTTAAGTACATTTACATTGTTGTGAAATGAATCTACAGAACTTTTTCTTCTTGCACAACTGAAACTACATCATTGCTTTTTAATGCAACTATGTTTTTGTTTATTTCAGGTGGTGTTCCGTTCTACGTCGGCTATGGTTTACATATTTATTCAGATGAGCTGTGAAATGTGGGATTTCGATATTTATGGTACTGTCCCTAAGTGATGGTTGTAGCTGCCATTGGGTAGATATATCTGGTTTCCCCCAAGTTGGTATCATTTTATAGCAAGATGTTGACATTCTCTAAAAATGTATCTTGAGATCTTTATAAATCCTCAAATGCGAAAATAAATATATTGAAAGTAATTTTTTTACACACACACACACACACACACACATTTATTTATTTGGTGAATTCCATGAAATGCTGTACAGTATTAATGGAAAATCTGACTTCTCAGATCTTTAATTGTTCTGTAAGTATAGGTTGAAAAGTCATAAAGTCACTCTGTGGGTAGGAACCAACACTTTCTTTGATATCTTTCATTTCTCTTCCTGTCACTCAGAGAAATCTCCATGTTGGTCTCATTTTATTAGAATTACTATGTAATGAGTAGAGGGAAGAAAAGCTGCTATGAGGTGTGGATACTGTGTCCAACACACCAACCCTATAGTGCATGTATTTCATATTAGTGTTTAGCAAATTATAAGCGAATTTGTGCCATGGGTCATCAAGGTCACTCAAGAACAGCAAGAACTGCAAATGATAATCCAGTGAATGCCCAGGGTCCTCTTCTAATCAACTTTGAACGTCATTGTGAAATACTCACATTTAGTATATATTCTTCGTCTCATTCTGAAGATAACACTGTATTTTTCTTTTTTAAAAAAAGTTTATTTTGAGAGACAGAGAGAGAGAGAGAGAGAGAGAGCGCACACACGCGGGCGCGCGAGAGAGACAGACAGACACCCTAGCAGGCTCCATGCTGTCAGCTTGAACAGTTTGGGGCTTTAACCCATGAACTGTGAGACCATGACCCGAGCCGAAATCAAGAGTTGGACACTTAACTGACTGAGCCACCCAGGCCCCCCAACTCTGTATTTTTAAATCATCAAAGTGTTTCAATCTTGGATGTTACCTTGGAGCCATGGCCTCTTAGGCAGATACTAAATTTGGCTTCGTAGAAAGTCTAAGTTGAACACTTCTATACATCTGGCTTTTAGGACCTTGTTTTAAGATACAGCAGAACCCACCTTCTCTTTGGTCTCATTCCTGCTATTTTACTGAGAGAAGATATTGTGAACAAGAAATAAAGATAATCTTCACCCTCTTCTCATTGCTTTTCAGGGGATCTATATTTTGAGAAAGCTGTGAATGGTTTCCTTGCTGATCTCTTTACCAAGTGGAAGGTATGTTTTTTATATAGTAAACCTCATTACATAAACTTATTCATTGCAGATTTTAGAAATACACTGTTTCTACTAAGCTGCCTTTAGTTAAAGTATCTAAGCTAAAGCCTAAATTGATAAAACTATAGATTTAATTACTTTAACTGCCTCAACATGATAAAGGTCATTTATGAGAAACCCACAGCTGACATCAGACTCAATGGTGAAAGACTAAAAACTTTCCTCCTTAAGATAAGGAACAAGGTGGAGTGCCTGGGTGGCTCAGTCGGTTGGCTCATGTCATGATCTCACAGCTCGTGAGTTCAGACCCCGCGTCAGGCTCTGTGCTGACAGCTTGGAGTCTGGAGCCTGCTTTGGATTCTGTGTCTCCCTCTCTCTGTCCCTCCCCTGCTCACATAGTCTCTCTCAAAAATAAACATTAAAAAAAAAATTAAAAAAAAAAAAGATTAGGAACAAGGTGAGGATGCCTGCTGTCACCACTGGTGTTCAGCATTGTACTTGAAGTTCTAGCCTCAGCAACTAGAAAAAAAATAGAAAGCATACGTATTAGAAAAGAAGAAATAAAACTATTCTATTGACAGATGATCTCCTATATGTAGAAGATCCTAAAAAATTCACCAAAAAACTATTAGAGCTAAGAAATGGATTCAGCAAAGCTGCAAGGTTACAAAATCAACACAAGCAATCAGTTGTATTTCATCAGCAATGAACACTCTGAACAAGAAATTTAAAAGCAAAGAAATAAATTGTATGTATGTATGTACTTATTTAAGTAGGCTTCACACCCAGCACAGAGCCCAACAGGGGGTTTGAACTCGCAATCCTGAGATCATGACCTGAACTGAGATCAAGAGTTAGACACTTAACCAACTGAGTCGCCCAGGCTCCCCCAAGGAATTAAATTTTAAAAAGAGAATTAAATTGGGGCACCTGGGTGGCTCAGTTGCTTGGGTGTCTGACTCCTGGTTTTGGCCCAGGTCATGATCTCATGGTTCGTGAATTCGAGCCTTGTGTCAGGCTCTGCACTGCTGGTGAGGAGCCTGCTTGGGATTCTGTCTATCTCCCTCTTTCTCTGCTCTTTCCCCACTCACTCTCTTTCTCTCTCTCAGAATAAATAAATAAAATTAAAACAAAAATTAAAAAGAGAATTAACTTAAAAAATTCCATATACAAGAGCATCTGAGAGAATAAAATACTTTCAATTAATTTACCCAAGGAGGTGCAATATTTGTTTGCTAAAATCTATAAAACCTTGCTGAAAGAGATTAATAAAGATCTAAATAAGTGAGAAAGAACCAACCCATAATCATAGATCGGGAGACTTAATACCGTTAAAGTGGCAATACTACTCAAACTATAGTTCAGTCCCTATCAGAATCCCAGTGGCCTTTTTTTGCAGAAATGGAAAAGCTGATTGTAAAATTTATGAAGAATTGCAAGGGATCCTGCATAGCCAAAACAACCTTGAGAAAGAACAATAAAGTTGGAGGACTCTTACTTCGTAATTTCAAAACTTACTACAAAGCCAAAATAGTCAAAACCATGTGGTACTGGCATTCAGATAGATTTGTAAATCAATGGAATAGAATTGAGAGTACAAGAAATCAATCGATACATCTGTGGTCAGTTGATTTTAGACAAAGATGTCAAGTCCATTTAATGAGGGAAAGAAGAGTCTCTTCAACAAATGGTTCTGAGGCAACTGAATATCCATATGCAAAAGAATGAACTTGGAGTCTTACTTTGCATCATATACAAAAATTAACTCAAGGGGGATCAAAGACCTAATGTAGGAGAGCTATTTGAGGTCACATTATGTTGTGGCAAAGAGCGTGGGATTTGGATAAAAATGGACAGGGTTTAAAATTATGATTCTGCTCTGATTAGCTTTTTTTTTTTTTAATCTTGGAGAAGTAGTCAGTCTTTCTGAGCCTCTGTTTTCTTTTCTGCAAAATAGAGATTATAATAGTCCCTGCCTCACAAGGTGTTTTAAAGCATCTGTACGTAGTAAGGTCTCAGTTGAATCTAAGTACCGTCTTCCTACCTCAGCAGTATGGGGGCACTATCCATCAGCTGTGAAGGGTATGGAAATAGATGACGCTTGCCTTCAGAGAACTTACGGATCTGCTGGGGAGCTTGCATCTACATATTTGAAACAATAGAAAGCCATATGTTTTAGGGTTTAGAATTTTATTTACTTTTGAATTTGGACCTGAAGACTGAGGAAGGTTTGGATGGTTGGAAAGGAAGATGGAGAGGGTATGTCAGATGAACAGTTTGAACAAAAGGGTGTAGATGAGCATGAGAGTAGGGTATGGTCTTAGGCAACTTCACAGAGGGTTAGTGTAGGGAATAATTAAGTAGTAAGATAGATTCAAAGGATGGGGTCACATCAAGCCAGGCAGTTTGGACTTGACAGGAAGTGTGGGAACTATTAAAGATTCTCAAGCAAGTGGTCAATATGATCAAAGCTGGGGAGAATTTGAGGAAAGAGTAGTCCAAGTGGCCAGGAGCAGTGTGGTGAAGTGACACATGGAATTAAGCAGACCAGCCAGGAGGCTTCTGCAGTCATGTGGCTTAACAGTGATGGGGTCTTTGTGTCTGCCTGAGTACAGGGGCTAAAGTTTGAGATGGACTAAATAATGGTCACCTTGGACCACATAGTGGCCATTTCAGTATTGGGTGTGTGAAAACCTCCATTTTAAGTCTGGCTCAGTGTCCCTTAGATGTTCCCTCACCCTACAGTCTATGAATGGACTTTTGATTAGATATAGGGGTAGGGTTTGGCATAGGCCTAGTCATTAGTTTATAGGACTTCACTCTTAGGATTTGTTAATTTTTTTAAAGTCAAGAACTTGGTTTTAAAGCAGGAACTTGAAAATGAATTAAAATAACTTTCTGTAGCCACTGTATTGATTTAATGATATTTGGTGAAGGTGAACGTTGTTTATACCTTTTTACAGTTTTTTTAAGTTTATTTATTTTGAGTGAGAGAGAGAGAGCAAGCAGGGAAGACACAGAGAGAAAGGGAGAGAGAATCCCAATCAAGCTCTGTGCTGTGCTGCACAGAACCCAACATGGGGCTTGATCCCACAAACGGTGAGATCGTGACCTGAGCTAAAATCAAGAGTTAGTCACTCAACTAACTGAGCCACCAGGCACCCCGGTTGTTCTTTATGCCTCCTATTGAATAACTTACAGCTAACACTGTGGACAGCAGGATTGAGCATGGGAGTTCATGAATTCATTTCAGAGCCCAAAATATAGTAGGGGTGGGGATAATAGTAGTAGTCCCAGTTAACATTCATTGAGTATTTTGACATACCTAGTATCATGGTATGTGTTTTGCCTACATTATCTCACTCAATCCTCTTGCTCCTGTTAATACTGGTAGGAAAAGTACAGCTCAGTGAAGTTGGGTAACCATGATCAACAGCATGTGAAAGCAGAATGAGGATTCTCATCTGGTGCCCTCCATTCTCCCAGAGCTACCCTGAGATCGTGGCCTCTGTGCTATCCTGTCTGTATTATTACCCCAGGCCATGCCACCTGTTGTATGTTAGCCCCACTGTCACATGAGTTGAGAGGCTCATATACCCACACCAGTCCAATCATTGTAAGGCATTTATCCTTATTTATCACTTACACCAAAGTAAGATAAATTTGGAGTTGAGTTTGGAGCACTGGGCATCCAATAAATTAGTAGGTGACTAATGAAGATTTGCTGTTTCCTAGCACTCTGCTCTTGGTGCTGTTGCTTGTATTTAGGGATTTCTGTCCACTTGAGATATATCCATGGGGGAATATAAGGTGGCATGTTATGTGCATCATGTTGTATATATACCTTACATGGTAAATGCTGAATTGTGTAGTCAGTTAACATGGTGGGTTAGAGATGGGGTTGGTCAGTGGAAGCACTCATCTTCGAAGATCCGGGAGGAACTGAAACTGGGCTTGCTGGCTTACTGGTGCAAGCCACATTTCATGCTATCTGTAAACACCCTGTTTCCAGAATGTTGATTTCCAGACTCCATGGAAATGTTTATTCTCACTAGTCCCCATCTCAATCCAAAGGTACTATGACACCTTGGCTTCAACTGCTGCATCTTGAGCAGCTCCCAACCCTGATTTTATGACAGTGGTAGGATGTGGGGGGTGTATTTGATTCTTACATTCAGCACTATGCGTTCTGTTCTTGTTCCTAAACTATGGTTCTGAAGAAATTTTAAAAACACCATGAAGCAGGTACAAATAGCATGATCCTTTGATATTGGGTTCATCTAGTTCATGCCAAATCAAGAACAGAGATAGTGACCCATACGTATTGATGATTTGCTGTTTTCAAAGCACTTTTTGCATTCCTGGGACTATTGCCCAAGGTTACATAGTGGTAAATTTCTGGGCCAGGACTCAACCTGCATCTTCTCACTCCAGCAGTGCTCTGTTCACTGCATCATGCAACCTACAATGATGTGACATCATCCAATACAGTGTGCTGTCACTGAGTCTCCTAGAATTGAGAATATTATGTTAATGCAGGCTGCTTCATCATGAAGTGAATGAAATAAACTTGAGCTGCTTTTTCTCTACTCATTCCTAGGAGAAGAACTGTAGTCATGAAGTGACAGTGGTCCTATTTTCTAGAACTTTCTATGATGCAAAATCTCTTGGTAAGTCTTTCTCCTACGGTTCCTTTTTTAATGCTAACAGTTAAAAAAAAATTTTTTTTAATGTTTATTATTGAGAGACAGAGAAAGAGCATGAGTATGGGGGGGGGGGGCAAAGAGAGGAGGAGACACAGTATCCAAAGCAGACTCCAGGCTCTGAGCTGTCAGCACAGAGCCTGACATGGGGCTTGAACTCACAAACCGTGAGATCATGATCTGAGCTGAAGTCGGACGCTAAACCGACTGAGCCACCCAGGCGCCCCCTATAGTTCTTTTTATTAAGCTTTCCATCCATTCTTTACCATCTTTCCCTTTTTCATCTTTCCCACTCATCTTTCCCACTTTTTCTCTAATGAGCGTAGGGTAAAATGGAAAACAGCACAGTCCATTAGTGGATGCAAGAAGTCTGTGGGCCATGATTCATCTTAAAGCCAACTTGATATAATTTCATTCATTCATTTGTTCATTTATTTTGGTAATGCAAATCTTCAACCCAGAAGGAGGAGCAGATAAACTGTGAATTTCTCTTCTCAACCTGATCTACATGTGTTGTTTTCTCTTTTTCAGATGAATTTCCTGAAATAAACCGAGCCTCAATTCGACAGGATCACAAAGGACGGTACTATGAAGACTTTTATAAGTATGTTTGAGGCTTTGCTATGCCCACCCCCCCCCCCTTTTCTTGGCTGTTTCTTTCCTAACTTAAAAAAAAAGTAACCCTTTAATTTTGGCATACTAGGTTTACAGAATAGTTGCAAAGGTAGCACAGAGAGTTCACATATACCCTTCACCCAGTTTTCCCTGTTAATATTTCCTAACTATGGTACATTTGTCAAAACTATGAGATTAGCACTGGTATAGTACTATTAACTGAGTTCAGACAGTTCTCATATTTCATCAGTTTTCCCACTTTATGTACCTTTTTTCATTCCAGCATCCAATCCAGGTTACCACATTGCATTTAGACTTTTCAAACTTTGTACTGTGAAAAATTTCAAACTCACAGAAAGAAGAACAAATAATATAATAAATTCACACACCCAACACTTAGATTTAACAGCTATTATTATGCCGCATTTGCTTCATCTGTTTTTTGGCTACATTTTATTTTAAAGTAAATTATAAATATGACATTTTGTTCTTATGCATATCTAAAAGATAGGTTGATTTCACATATAACCACAATATCATGGTCACATTGGACAAAGTCAATTCTATAATATCATCTAATATCTAGTACATATTTAGGTTTCATTAATTCTCTGATAACTTCTGTTTAATCTGCCTGTTAAGTCTTAATCTAAAGCAATTTCACCCTTCCTTTTTGTCCCCAAACATGTGACATGTTGAAGACTCTGAGTTGGTAGTTCTGTAGTACTGTGTTTTCCAAACTTCCGTGTGCCTATGAACCTCCCCTGGGGATTGTGCTGAGTCCAATCAGTTCAGGAGTCCTGGGGTGGGCCTGAGATTCTGCATGTCTAACTAGTTTCTATGCTTGCATATGTTGGTTTCTGTACCCCATTTTGAGTAGGGAGGCTAAGGAGGACCCCTTCTGGATTTGTCTGATTGCATCCTTGTGGTGGTACTTATTTTCTGTAAATCAGAGGTTACAACTGGGGCAATTTAGCTGCCCTCTCCACTCACCCCGGGCATTTGGCAGTGTCTAGAGACTTCTTTTTCCTTTTGGTCAAAATGGTATAGGATAGGTAGGAAGGGGAGGTTGTACAACTGATACCTACTGTGTAAAGGCCAGGGATGCTGCTATGCATCCTGCAGTGCTCACAGGACAGCCCCCGCTGCAAAGTTATTTAGCCCAAGGTAACAATGGTACTGAGGTTGAGAAGCCCTCTCTAAAGACTTGATGGGATTTAGGTTGGACCTTTTTTGTAAGACTTATCAGGAATGCTCATCAGTCCAGATGTGCTGACAGTGCCCCTGAATAAGGGAATGCTTTGTGAGATGATAGAAGCGTAGTAGATACAGTCGGATGGGTTGCACTTGGGCCTGGAGCTGAAGGCCCTTGATCTTTTAAACTCTCAGATCTGTGGAGAAGTTTATTATGTGATTCTTGGCGCTTCAGGTGGAAGCTAGAGTGGATCTCAAAACAGACTTTAAAAACCCTTTTGTGGGTGCCTGGGTGGTGGCTCAGTCGATTGAGTGTCCAACTTCAGCTTGGGTCATGGTCTCATGGTTTGTGAGTTCAAGCGCCGCATTGGGCTGTCTGCTGTCAGCACAGAGACTGCTTAGGATTCTTTCTCTCTCTCTCTCTCTCTGCCTCTCCTCCGCTCATACTTTCTCTCAAAAATGAATAAACGTTAAAAAAAATAAAAAGAAACACTTTTGCTTTGTAGATTTTAAATGGATTATTTTATTCTTGCCTGAAGTAACCAAGATTTTATGTTAAAGTAAAAACCAAGTCCTTTGAGGGGCGTCTGGGTGGCTCAGTCGGTTGAGCGTCTGACTTTGGCTCAGGTCATGATCTCACAGCTCGTGAGTTCGAGCCCCACGTCAAGCTCTGTACTGACAGCTCGGAGCCTGGAGCCTGCTTCAGATTCTGTGCCTCCCTCTCCCTCTGCCCCAACCCACTCTCATTCTGTCTCTGTCTCTCTCAAAAATAAATAAACATCAAAAAAATTTAAAAACAAACAAACAAGTCCTTTGAAACTGAGCACATTTCATCAACTAACTATACTTGTTAAAGCCCTTAGAGACTGCTTCTCTCAAATGCACTACTCTGTCATTGGTTCAGTCTTGCTTCCTTAGACTGTTTCCTTCTGTAACCCAGAGGAGGAACCCTTTGCTAGTTTCCCTTCCTATCTTAAACTCTGAAATACAATGTCTTTGTGTTCTACAGTAACAGTTTACTTTGTGGGTTTAGTTTTTGTGTCAGATGGCCAATCCTCTCCCCTCCCTCCCAACCTGGAGCCCTAAACATATTTCTTTGTAGCTAGTTCCCTCCTAAGTCTGAAGCCAACACCAAATGCCAATTTGTATTTTTCTCTCCCTTCTCAACTTTGTAATAGCATTTCTAAAGAATAAATATTCTTTAGTAATTATATATATTTTTTAAAAAACCGTAAATTGTGGATAAGCACCAAAGAGTGACAAATTATGAAATTTTTAAGGCTGTTTTTGGAGTAACCTTTTTAACTTTTTATTTCAAAATCTTTTCAATTATGAGAACATTGAAAGAGGAATATGATGAATCTGTATACTTTTCACCTAGATTTACCAATTATTAACATTTAGTAGACACATGATTATCTTCTACTTCATTATCATCTTTTAAGGACCAAGGACTTTGTAAGAGAATGTAAGATTTTGCCAATTGTCCTAATATTCCTTATTGAAATGTTTTTCCTGATCCAGATTTCTTCCTAGAATCATGCATCATTATTAGCTTAATCTTTTGTGTTTGTTTTTACAATATGAACAACATGGGTTCGAACTGCACGGATCCAGTTACATGTGGATTTTTTTTGATAGCTACAAGACAGTACTATAAAGGTATTTTCCTTATGATTTTCTTTTTTATTTTTTCTTTATTTATTTAGAGAGAGAGAGAGTACAAATAGGGGAGGGAGGGAGGGAGGGAGGGAGGGAGGGAGAGAGAGGGAGAGAGAGAGAGAGAGAGAGAGAGAGAGAGAGAGAGAGAGAGAATATCCCAAGCAAGCTTCACGCTGCCAGTGCAGAGCCCAGCTTGGGGCTCAAACTCACAAACCACAAAATCATGATGTGAGCCAAAATCAGAGTCAGATGCTTAATCACCTGAGCCACCCAGGCCCTCCCCCCCCCCTCCCCCCGACTTGTGATTTTCTTAATACCACTTTCTTTTGTCTAGCTTGTTTTATTGTAAGAATATAATATATCATACCTATAACATACACAATATATTAATGGACAATATATTAATGTTTAAGTTATCAGTAAGGCTTCCAGTCAAGTTTTCAGGGAGTCAAAACATACACGCAGATTTTCTATTGCACAGGGCAAGGACATCACTGCCTCTAACCCCTATGTTGTTTAAGGGACAACTGTATTTCCTTTATCACTTGTTGGATTACCTTTTTATATCACTGAAGAAATAATGCATCTTTGTTGTAGAAATTTTGAAAAATCTATAAAGGAGTACAAGATAGAAAATAATAGTGGCTTCACTATTGAGGTGAAAATAAGATGGTAATAATTATCATTTGTATTCAGGACTTATGTACGGGGCCTGATTCTAAGCAATTTAGGCATCTTTGTTTCATTTAAATATCACAACATTCCTTGTGATAGTTACTCATCTCATTTTATAGGTGTAGACACTTGGACACAGAGTTTAACTTATCCAAAGCCCATGGAGGATTAAGTGACAGAGGATGCAGTTGACTCAGTCTAGTTCAGAGTCTGTGCTTTTGACCACTGTATTCTTCAACCCCATACTGATCTTACTTTAAATTATTTGTTGATCTTCTTTTGGGTCCTGTATCCCTGTGAGAATTTCATGAAAGGATGGGCCATTTCTTCCCCCAACATTATTACCATTTATCCCTTTACACTGATAAATTCTTTAAAACACTTCAGTGGATTCCTGGAACCTTTTTATTATTATTTTTTAAGTAATCTCTAGATCCAGCATGGGGCTTGAACTCACAACCCCAGGATCAAGAGTTGCATACTCTACCAACTGAACTAGCCATGCACCCCTGATTCCTGGACCCTTGAGAGCTCTTGTGGCTTAAGAGTACATGAAGCCATTTGTACATAATGAGTATGAATTCATTTGAATATAATTATGGACATATTAAAACATTATATAAAACATGAGTGTATGAGTTAAGAATGTAGATTTATATATGCATATGAATATATCATTAATATAAATTTCCTAGGGTGCCTGGGTGGCTCAGTTGGTTAAGTGTCAGACTCTTGGTTTTGGCTCAGGTCATGATTTCAGGGTGTGTGGAATTGGGCCCCGTGTTGGGCTCTGTGCTGACAGAACAGAGCCTGCTTGGGATTTTGTCTGTCCCCTCTCTCTCCCTCTCTCTCCCTCTCAAAATAAATAAACTTAAAAAAAATTTCCCCACATCATTAAAAAGTCATCCACAACATTTTTTTATAGCAAAAGAAGCTTTGGTTGTGTTTTTCCTTCTATAAAAATGATATAGGTTTATTTTAGGAAAATCACAAAGTATAGTTAAGAGTAATTCAAAACACTTTAAATTCCACCTCCCAGATGCAGTCATCATCACCTGAGATCATCAAACCCACTTCTCTGTTTACAGAGACAAAAAACAGTTTTCACAGAGATGTCATTACAGACTCCCATGCTTTTTTTTAAAACGGCATTTTCCAGGGCATGGGGGTGCTCCTGGGTGGCTCAGTTGGTTAAGCATCCAATTTCGGCTCAGGTTGTGATCTCGTGATTTGTGAGTTTGAGCCCCACATCTGGCGCTGTACTGACAGTGAAGAGCCTGCTTGGGATTCTCTTTCTCTCTTCTCTCTCTCTGCCCCTTCCCAAATTGCACACATTTTCTCTCTCTCACAAAATAAAAATAAAATAAAATAAAATAAAATAAAATAAAATAAAATAAAATAA